>NW_028186395.1:502364-628747 GCF_003343005.1 Rhea americana | reverse complement strand
CTCTCTTGTGCTTTTATGTCCCTCCAGTTTCACTGCTTCATTTGAGGGACTATGAGGCATTAGGACATGCTCACGTATTTACTGGGCTGGATTAGGCCTCGAAGGCACTCCTGTACTCACTTAAGCATGAGGTGAAGAAAAACTCCATCACCCCGTAGGAAGATGCTATGTGGTGTCCATCTGCGCAGTGTAACAGTATCGCATGGAGGAACTTGCTGGGTCACAATTCATGAGCTCTTGGCACTGCTACAATCCGAATGCTACTAATGGTTTGCTGTTCTTTCRTTCACTTGTACAGGAGAAATCCATCACTAGGAGCTTCAAACAGAGCCCTTGTCAGATGGCTGCCAGCAGAATATGAAGATGGTGTGTCACTCCCCCGTGGGTGGACAGAAGGAAAGCGTTTCTCTGGATTCTCTCTTCCATTGGTAATATTTCTAATATTCATCCAAAAATGCAATAACAGTGTTTAGAGATTGCCAGTGCTTTGATATAACACAGGCCTCAGATGTAACTCCACCAAATAGCATGGTGGGGATCAGCGGGCAGGAAGCTTAAATCTCCATCTGTAGGTGTCATTTGATCATATGTGAATTTCCACTGTGAGTTAATAGAAATATTTTCTAACTTCCCATGCTTGCAGATGAAGCAAAGGAAAAATAATCTAATTACTGCAGAACCAGAGGACAAAGACAGATGATGCATTCTTTTAAATCAAGTGCACTTAAACAAACYTATGTTGTCTTAACTCATCTTTTTTGATTTGGTTTTGCCCTGWAAAGCAACATGCTAGCAGATAAACAGAACAAGCGACTCCACTTGTCACAAATTGAAGAATATCTAGCTAGAAACTCTGTGTGGGAGTTCATAGGTGTGCATGGTCTATGGGTGTAAGCATACAGCTTCTGTACTGCTTGAAGGAAGAGACACTATAAGGTGGCTTCTGATCAGTTGAGCTCAGTGTGATAAGARCTGTAATGAGGAGCATTGAGATTTTCAATATGTCAGGTGCCTTCTGCTCATGTTTTCATTGCAATTTTAAACCCTGTTATGTAGCACAATACTATGGCTTGAGCAGAATTTTGACCACTTCTTCTGTAGTGGTAACTGAAGAAAGAACTGGTGGAAGAATTGTAATGGAAGAGAGATGAATGAGAAAAGAAGTGACTTGGGAGACTATCCTGCCTATGAGAGGAGTATAGCTTACCAAAAGGCATTTGCTCTGTGAAGCATTATAACTAGAGGAGTTCTTACTAGAAGTAAGTTAGTAGAAGGAATTTACCGAGAAAATCTTCAGAAATTCCCAATGACCTTTTTTTCGCATTGCTATTTTATTTCAAAACAGTATTTTAAAATCTTATTTTGTGCCCATTTCCTGATCTATTCAGTAGTGGCTCCTTCTTAACTGCTTCCATACATCCATGAATGCTCATACTTRGCTCATGCTAGAGGCTAAGAGATCTGGTTGGCACCAGGAACAGTAAAATGCTCAGCAAAAGGAGCATCCAGCCGTGCCTTTCAACTTGGACAAAGGCTTGTTTTTTTCTGCTTAAGAGGAATTCATGTTGATAGAATTTTTGCTGATGACCYCAAGAACTGATATGCTCACTCATTCTTATGGTCATTTCCTAATATACATGCTCTGTCTTTATCYCTTGCAGGTTCGAAAAGTGTCAAATGAGATTGTTCGTTTCCCCCCTGAGCAGCTCAAGCTGGACCAGCAGAGATCACTCATGTTCATGCTGTGGGGTCAATTCATTGACCATGACCTGTCTTTCAGTCCCCACACGCCCGCTAGAGTTTCCTTCAGGGGCAAGGTGGACTGTGAGACCAGTTGTGCCAAACAACCCCCCTGCTTTCCCATCAAGGTACAGTCAGCCAGCTTCTTTCAGGGAAGGAGGGGAGGGTACCCATTCACTAGCTGGAAGATTTTAGTGACTCTCCCTGTATCTAAGACAGGTGAGATTTTAAAAAGGAGAAGAAATTATTGTGAGCATCTAGTCTGATACGTTTTTTATAGGCCAAGTCTCTGTCCACTAGATTCAACTGCCCCTTTACAAGAAACCTTTTCTCCAAGTCAAGTCTCTTAGATGGCAGTCTCCAATTTAGCAGCTCTCCAGCTGTGGCTCTTTTGTCTGCAATGGGATATGGATATGAGCTGGCAGTGGATAATGCTGGCTGAGGTAGTCCTTGCATACCACAGGAGAGCTTGAGCCTATGCACGCAGCTCCCTGCTGTATCCCTGGCCACAGGACAGCCTCCCAGGGCAGTCTAGGGCAGGGTCAGACTGCTGCCTCTGAGGTGGTGGTGCTGGGTCCCAGGGGCTTCCCTGGCATATCAGGCACAGCCACAGCCTGTACTTTCCYCAATTCCGGCCATTAGCCCCCTCTCCTTCAAAGATACAGTTTTTCCCTGGAGATGTAGTGCGATGGCAACATGGATGGTGTGATGGTGGTAGTGGGTGTGCCAGAGGCACCCACATTACAGTCTCAATTTTGATAAATGCTTAATAATATACACAGTTGACCTACTCAAACAGCAAAGACTGAGCCCTAATCCAGGGAACATAAAGTATCCAGCAGTTACAGTACTCTCAAACGATGGGAGAACTGTGCTCCAAATCTGCTCTGAATCTTGATCATTTATTTGTGAGCCAATGTGCTGGGGGAAAGTAGGTACCAGATTCCCTTCTACCCATGTCTGGGTGGGCTCAGAAAACATATCCATCGGGTAGATACTTGGGGAAACACTATGCTGTGGACTTTGGGTCCTGTCTACACTGCAGGGCAGAGGCATGGTCCATCCTGCAGCCCTGCTCTCCTGTCAAAGACTTTTGAACATGTATTGAAACTCTTGTCCCCTCATGAAACTGTATTTTCTTCCAAAGAAAATTGTGAAGGGATAGGACATCCCCTGAGTGCCAAATGTGTACTTAAGAATATAACCAGAGTTAAAATTTGCAGACAGCTGTCTGCAATGTAGATATGGACACTAAACTCCRGTGTGGGAAAGGAGTACTTTGGCTTGCAAGATTCAGATATGTACATATCTAGAGGAAAAAGTAGTTATAGGACTTTCTTTATGGAAATGTAAGCATCTTCAGGCTTTCATGAATATTTAGGACTTGGGTTTCCAAAATAGCATCTCTGATGTGAATGTTACCCTTCATGTCTGGGATTTATGACTGATCTCTACGCTACCTACCATGGGAWATATCTCTGAAATGGTTCCTGCTTGGCTTTTCTTATCGCTGAAGTATCAGTGCAGAGTTTATGCATCCCTGAAATGGTGATGAATTATCCTTTTATCTTTATGCAGATCCCACGCAATGACCCACGAATTAAAAACACAGAAGACTGCATTCCATTCTTCCGCTCAGCTCCTGCTTGTGACAGAGGCAAAGCAATTCGAGATCAGATCAATGCGCTCACATCCTTTCTTGATGCTAGTATGGTGTATGGCAGTGAAGCACCTTTGGCCAACAGATTGAGGGACCAGACCAACCAGCTGGGCTTGATGGCAGTTAATAAAAATTTCACTGATAGAGGGATGGCTTTTATGCCCTTTGGCAATGCACAGAAGGACCCCTGTCTTATTGTCAGTGGGAGAAATAAAATCCCATGCTTTATTGCCGGTAAGTTGGGAGATAGCATCCAGAAGCTCCCTAACACTGAAATCTAGAGTGCACAACTCCACTAGCTTTATTTTATTTTTTTGATTGCTTGTTTTTCTTACTTAGGTAGAAAATGGGGCATAGCAAAACATCATGAAAGACTTAAATAGGTTGCTCTAGGCAAGCTCCAGGTATGAGAGAGTCTTCTTTGTGACCATGTCCGTGCAGTGAAAATATCCCAGCTGCACTCAGAAGCCCTTGAGTAGGACCTGGTAAGCACATGGTGCTGGCAAAGGGCACTGGGAACCAGTATCAGATAAGGTTCATGGATGGAGCTGAGCAAATGCAGCAATAGCAGACTAGTCCAAAAGTACTGGCTGTTTGGGCTTGTCATTTGGCATCTGTCTCTCCCTTCGGGACAGGTATGGGTGTGCTCGTGCTGGGTTGGGTCACTGCTGCAAAGCATTTGCCTGTGCTGTTGTATGTTGCTGTTTCTACTGTACTGTGAGAGGATCTCAGGTCCTAGCTAGACCAAGAATGACACAAGCTGCAGACTAAGGTGGCCTTTTAATATGTGCCCCCCTCACCAAGAGGGCTGAGGTTGCACTAATTTTACACTCCAGCTGGACACAAGCACAGGCCTTTAACACACTGAAATGGCCTCCGACTCTGTTTATCAGCTCAGCCTCCCAGGAATCCTTTATCCTCTGTCAGTTTTCTGGCATCCTCTTGACCACCTCTTCTTGCCTTCTGTCATGCACAGAGCCTCTAGAAAACATGCCCCCCACGCCAGTCAAAATACTGCACAGCCACCACCACTTTCTCATCTGCTGCTGTTTGCTCTCTTCTCATCTTCCCAGTGCATGGAGGCCAAAAACATCTGATTCTCAAAGTTCTGATCATTGCTTTCTTCCCCCTGGTGCCTGCTGGTGGGGATCATCATGCTGCCACAAGCCTTTGGGGCCCCAAAAAAAGAATGTTTCTGATGCATCTTGTGAATTAGCATCTTACTCCTTGGTCTTTTTTTTTTTTTTTTTTTTTTTTTTTTTCCGAGTCAGCAGGACCTTCTTGCTAAACTCCTCCTGGCTCTGGCCACATTGGGTTGCTCATGGCACCAGCACTGGGCTGCTCATGGCACCAGAGAAAGCTTGAAGGCATGACAGATCTCCTCAGCTGTGGAGCTGATTTCTATTCCCTTGGTACCCCAAGGGAAAAGAAATCAAGGACCAAGGAAAATAGAAATCCAAGAACCATCCTCTCAGTCCTTAGATACCATCAGAGACTGGCAGTGGGACTGGTAGGATAGCTCTGTTTGATGCCATCCTCCAGTTCCCTCATTTTAAGCTCTTGGTGTTTCATATTTCCTTCTACCTCTCAGCTATATCTATTTTCCCGTCCATTGATCCATGTCTTCAATTGCTTCTCCAGTTCTATGTAAGTCTTTCCTCAGTGAGGATCCTGCAGGAATCGTGGCCAAAGGTGGATGTCTAGTGAGGAACAGAAGAATAATCAGGCATGTTGGATGTTCCCCAGGACAGTCACACTGCCTCCAGTACTTTGCAGCCTAGGGGCTGCCTGAACAGTTTCTATGTCATGTTGCTGATTACATAACCATCAGCGAATTTCTAGTGAAGATTTTAGGCTTACTCTGCAGCACTTTGCATCTCCTTGCAAACCATTTTCAAAATTCAGTGCCATATTTGTAACTTTTCCAGTCCCTAAGTATTGATGAAATTTTGTGTGCGCAAGTTGGCTAGCAGGGTTCAGTGATTTCATACTCAAGCCCTAGGAGGATACTCTCCACTCATGGCGACTTTCCAGTGCTTGTTCTGTCAGTTATTCAGTAGTCTCTTACAGATACTTTTGGACAGAGTCTTTGGTGGTTCATAAAAAGACACTGACATGGGAACCTCACAAGTTCTGCTGTGAGGAGCAGAAGCAGGAGCAAATCCTTGCTTTGAGTATGGCATTATCTTCTCCAGGTGCCTCTTCCCACTCTCATCACCTGCTTGCTCTCGTGTTTCTGACTGTAGATGTTTGAAGAAAGATTCAATATTTCTTTATGGTACCCTTTGTAATTTATTCCTCCAAGGTTGGACTCACTGCATGTGACTCATCATTTACTTACCAGAGCACTTGGTCCTGTCTGCTTGCTTTGGCTGTAGTTTCAGTCAGTTTAGGGATGCATTCTCTCTCCTTTAGTCATCCCAATTTCCTTCTGGCTATTGTCATTGCTCTTTTCAGCTATGAGACTGTGTCTTTAATATGGGGCCTAGAGGAAGCCTACTGGTATTTAATGCTTTAAGTCACCTTTTTATTCCCTTTTTAACACACCTTCCCATTTGGGTCATAGCTCTTTCTAAGACTGAACATAACAGTGGTGGAGTTTCTGCTTTTACTGCTTTGGTAGGGATAAGGCTTTCCACTAGAGCCCTTCAAACCTCTGGCCTCAGATGCAATTTTCCTTCTACTACTGTGTCATCTGCTTCATGATGAAGACATTGATACGTCTAAATTTTCTGTGTGTATTGTTCCCAAGTGTGACATTTGCTTACTCCTAGTGTAAAGCAGCCAGACACACACAGGTCAATGCTTACTTCTGATACTTCTAGGTGACTCTCGAGCAAATGAGATGCTGGAGCTGACGTCCATGCACACACTTTTTGTGCGGGAGCACAATCGCCTGGCTAGAGGGCTGAAGAGATTAAATCCCCACTGGAATGGAGAGAAGATCTACCAGGAGGCACGGAAGATCGTAGGTGCCATGATCCAGGTATTGGCCACAATGTCATAGGTGCTAATGTCTGTCCGACTCTTCCTCCTTGTCTTGCAATCTCACAAAATTTACATGATGGACTTTGTGGATAATTTCTGAAGACTGCAGTATTTTGAGGTGCACATGATCAAATGCCTTTTACCTGCCCTTTCAGTTAAAAGCAAAATCATCCAGAGATGCCTGAAATAAGCACAGAAGGGTCCACTTGAATTTCTGATGTCTGTCTAATGTTGCTGTCTCCAAATTGTTGATGTGTTTTAAGCTGCAGGTTTTTGTTTGAGGAACACAAAGAGAAAAAAATCAGAGGAAAAGCTTTTCTAAGCAGTATCGTATGTGCTAAAAGTACAGTTGGTGATTGTTTTAAAAATCTTCAGGTTGTGAGTCTCTTCCTCTAAAGTGCTGGCAGGTACAATAGGCTGTGATAATCCTCTGTCCTTACTGCTTTTGGTCAAAGAGCCCCTTCAGGACTGCGTCTGCATCACAGATTCCCCTCTGATTGAGGTCCTAGGGTCATAGAAAGCTTTCTCTGCTAGAAAGGGACCTCTGGAGATCCCTAATCCAGATTTTCAAAGCCAGATCAGGTTGCTCAAGTGTGATGTGTCAGAAGAGTCCAGCTTATATGGGAGAAAATGTCTTTACTGTGAAGGTGCCTGAGCACTGGAACAGATTGCCCAGGAAAGTTGTGGAGTCTCCATCCTTTGAGATACTCCAAAGCCATCTGGACAGAGTCCTGGGAAATGTGCTTTAGGTGACCCTGCCTGAGCAGAGGGCTTGGACGAGATCATCTCCAGAGGTCCCTTCCAAACTCAAGTGTCCTGTGATTCTGTGTCCAATGGTAGTCCTTAGTCATACGCAATTAAAAACCTGTCTTCCGAGTTGGTTTGACAGAAAACAAGCAAATAAAAAACTCTTTCAGGAATATCATAAGGTTTAAGTTTTCAAAACTGTCAAAATTAAATATTATGGTATTACTGAATTAGTATCTCACAGATACCCCATATATCTCACTATGCTCCATCACTATGTGTACAGAAAAAGCCTTAAAAATGTTGGATAAGCCAATGTGGAGAGAGTTGAACAATTGCCCTAGAAGTATCGAGTTCCTCATTATATCTAGAGCAATGCTCCCATCTTCTTGCAATTTTTAGACAAATAAGATATTTTCATCTTACTGCCAATGGATTTAATTTTCTGAGTTATCTTCAGCAGTCCCCTCAATATCCCAAGAGATTCTAAGACCAGGATTGGAAACCTTTGCTGTGAGAGCATTAATATAGCTGCCCTGGGGTGGTGATAACATCTGTTTCAATAGTGCTGATTTTTTTCTGTCATCTGAGGCATACAGGACAGGATGGAAGGAGGAACTGCAGCTCTACCTTGCTGCTGGGAGTGACCTCTAACTATATTACCGTGAGGGAATATTTGGGAGGATTTGGGAGGCATTGCTAGTTTTTATCTTTCTCTGACCCACCGAGCTGCAAAGCTAGATGAAGGGCATGCCTGGGGATATCTAAGTGCCAATTCCTCAGCACCATGGGGCAGAGGATCCTGGGGCACACACAGAGGATGAGTGTGGGATAGGCAGTAGCAGTGTCCATGCTTCCTATTGCCTGATGTTGCTGCAACAGTTTTTTCTGCTTTACATTTTCATGGCCTTATCAGTGCCAGAGAATGCTGAGATTGCACCACACACGGCTGGAGGAGCCAGGAGTCGAGGCAGTGGGTTGCAGTGCCTATATCTGTGCCTGGAGCTGTGCTATTGGCGACATGATACAGTGGCCAGGTGAAGAAGCAGCTTTGAATCAATGCCATAGAGCTAAAGAAATAAAAATGTCACTCAGCAATGTCACAAGGGATCTTCACTAGACTATGAAAATGATTGGGTTAAGATCTGATGAGGTGAAAGATAAATTGACTCTGGGTACTCTCTCCACTCTCCATCTTGTGCTAGCAAAATCTCCTAGAGAAATCATTTTGAAGTAGTTCAGTAGGACAAATCCTCTAGTTTGAGACATGAGTGAGAACTCTCTCATCACTGTACTTCCAAGAAAACTGATGTTTAAGTAATTAATGATTCATCCTTTCTGTGTTTCCTCCTAGATTATAACCTACAGGGACTACCTGCCTCTTCTACTGGGAACTAGTTTCCAGAGAATGATACCTTGCTACCGAGGCTACAATGATTCTGTGGATCCTCGAGTGTCCAATGTCTTCACTCTGGCTTTTCGTTTTGCGCATGCTTCAGTTCCCCCATCTGTGGAGCGCTTAAATAAATATTACAAGCCTGCACACCCCAAAATCCAACTCAGTAAAGCCTTCTTTGCTGTATGGAGAATTGTGAAAGAAGGTAAAGTCTTCACTTTAAGTGAAGTACTCCTTGCACTGCTGGGTGCATTCAGCCCTTTCAGCCCTCCCTGGATGAGCTCTTGCTTCAGCCAAACTTAAAAGCTATTTTCAATAAATGAACTTCACCATTAGCCAGAGCTTTCCACAGCATAGCTGTTCTCTGCAGTCAAAATGTGACCTTATTGTGAAGTATACAGTTTGATAACTTACTTGGTGTTGTTTCAAGATATTATTCAAGATATTTTCTTTTTAATGCTTTAAGTGCAGGAAAATTCATTCTGATATGTGGTATTTGTCCCTTTTCCTAGGTTATCCAATTCCTTCCTTCCTTTGATGCATTTTCTTTACTATAGTCAGCATCTCACGGAGCACACTTATCTCATTTTCCAGAAAGGGAACTAGTGATGTGACATACAATGAAATCACAGGAGCTAAGATGCCTCAGTTAAGGTGCAACAGTTCCTACTAGAAGATTTTAAGTAAATATAAGCAATATTCAGCTTGCCTGAGCCTCTTTCAATACCCTTTCCACCCTACACTGCTCAAAGTTACTGTGTAATTGTTGCAGGTGGTATTGACCCTCTTCTCCGGAGCCTGATGGCTAATCAGGCCAAGCTGATGACACAGCAACAAATGGTTGTGGATGAGCTCCGGGATCGGCTGTTTGAGCAGGTCGAAAGGATTGGGTTGGATTTACCTGCACTTAACATGCAGCGTTGCAGAGATCATGGCCTCCCAGGTAAGTCGGGAACAGGGTATCCAAAGAAAAACGGATGAAAATCTGGCACTCTTGTAGCTGAACACAGAGAAAGCTCTCCAACCTCCATTCACATGCCCATGCTTTGACATAATTTGTCTTGGCTGAAATTCCTCAGAGGTCTTTCTCAATTTTTCCATGTTTTCTGTACTGCTATAGGTAAATAAATAGGAAGTTATACAATGAAGTTAGAGCCTGGTTGGAACTGCAGGAGTTACCTGGAGGCACACCATCAAAAGAAACTTTTGCATTGCACAGATAGAAGTCAAGTGTTCAGTAACTGACTTGCAGAATCATAGAATCACAGAATGGTTGAGGTTGGAAGGGACTTCTGGAGATCATCTAGTCCAACACCCACCCTCCCACCCCTGCCCCGCTCAAGTAGGGTCACTTAGAGCACGTTAGATAAGATCATATCCAGGCAGGTTTTGAGTGTCTCCAGAGAGGGAGACTCCACAACCTCTTGGGGTTTGTAGGCCCCAAGGGCTCTGTCACTCTCACAGTAAAGAAGTTTTTCCTCATATTCAGGTAGAACTTCCTATGTTTCAGTTTGTGCCCGTTGCCTCTAGTCCTGTCGTATGGCACCACTGAAAGAGTCTGGCCTCATCCCCTTGACACCCTCCTTCAGGTACTTATACACATTGATAAGATCCCCCTCAGTCTTCTCTTCCCCAGACTAAACTGGCCCAGCTCTCGCAGCCATTCCTCATAAAAGAGATGCCCTAGTCCTCTGATCATCTTTGTAGCCCTACGCTGCACTCTCTCCCGTAGTGCCATGCCTCTCTTGAGAGAGATAACACACACTGTTATTTAAATAGTAAAACCAGGTATCATTAGTGGAACTGAGGCCAGAAGTGCACTGTGGCCTCTCTCCAAGAATGTATATGCGTACAAATCTAGTCCAGCCACACAAGTTTGGAAGAGCAGATCGTGATGTGTGAATCTCATCCTATTTTCTCCACAAAGATTCTCTCCCAGAAAAGAACATGTCAAAACTACTCACAAGGCTGTGCAAGATGCAAAAATGGTGTAATGACATTGCAAGATTGTCTTGAGAAATAGATTAATGATACTTATTTACAATTGGATTTTGGGTGTGCCATTGCGTAACAGCGCTATCAGGCTGAATGAAAGCTGATGAAAGATGCCGTCAGTAACATGCTGGGAGCGGTAATACGGCTTACTTTGAAACTGTGATGAAAATAATGCTAGATTCACGGGTTTTAAGCCTGGACAGATGTTTGCAATACATTCAAATGCATGATCAAGCCATAGGATTGCTCTGCCTTTCCTAGAATTTGATTTTTCATGCTACAGTTGGAAATAAAACACAATTGGAACCAAGATATGGAGTTCCTATCTTCAGCTGTTGAGTTACCGTGGTAGAATTAATAAGTATATTTAGTGTGAATCAGATTCTAGCTTTTGAGTTTCAGCCTACCTCTGAGTACTGCTGTATTTCTTTACGTCAGACTTGTCCAGGAAGATACAGCAAGATGAAAAAAACTTCCTAATTCTTTTTCTAATAAAGTAAATAGTTGGTCTCATTGAACTGTTTGTTAAGGTTGTCATCCAGGCATCATATGCTGCATCTTTTTCTCTGAATTACATCCAATTTTTAAACATTCTGCTTACAGCAGAGATGTATGCTGCAGCATCATCTCTTCTCTGCATCTAGCAGTTCATTGACCCAGCAGGAAGAAGGATGCATTAAGGCTCCATAGACTTTTCCTCTACCTAAGCAGTCATTTGATAAAATACAGAGAGATAACTGATTCGTAGAATGCCCTTTGCTGAGTAAGTGGCCTGTCCAGCGAGATGTAGACTTGCACCCCTGTTCTGTTCCAGCAAATTTTCATTTATTTGCTGTACACAAAAATCAGTCTTCCTGGCAAAGTACAATGTCCCTCTCTCACCTGTAGTTACTCAGGTCATATAGAGCTCGTTTGTAAGGTGGAATGGCTTGTCCCTGTAGCTAAATAGAAATGCAAATGAATCCAAATCTGGAGAAGTATTTGCCCACTATTATATTTTACAGAATGTGGTAGTATCAACACCTTGCCCAAATACAGTAACCTCATAAGTTTTGCGAGGACCTCTGTCCTGTTGTCTTCTGACTGAGCTCCCAGATCCCTAGGTTCTTGGTTTGCAGTGAAGATCAGGTAGCAACTGGGCATGTCCTGGTCTTCATCTTGGCACCCAGAGAACAGAGTTAGGAGCAGTCACAGCACACTCAAGATGTGGATCAAATGCATGAACACAAGTCTCCTTTGCTATTTGGAATGTCCTAGGGTCTCTCCTCTGGCTTTGTGCTGCAGCTTCAGCAGGCTATGGTTCTCCTGAAGTTCCTGTATCACATTGCTAGGAGGTTGTTTCAGGTATGCCATGACACTAGAGTTTTTGTGCAGGCATCTGCATTGGCACTGAGTGGAAAAGCAAAACAGCAATGGGAAGTGATAGAGTGACTCCTTCTTGCAAAGCAATGGCCACCAAAATGCCAGGCAAGAAAAACTGACTCTGGAGGTGTGGAAATGCAATGTATTAACAGAAATATGGACAAAATTGGAAAGAGATTTTAAACATACTGAGAATCTACTTGTGCCCTGGATCTGGGAAAGAGAGGAAAAGTGTCCTTCCCAGGAAGGAGGAGTGAGTTATTGACTGCTCTCTGCTCTAATACCTGATTTTCTTGCAGGTTATAGCTCCTGGAGACAATTCTGTGGGCTCTCAAACCCTCGTGATTTGAGGACACTTGCTCAAGTGTTGAAGAATCGTAGTCTGGCAAGAAAATTCATACAGCTGTATGGGACACCAAAGAATATTGACATTTGGATTGGGTCACTTGCAGAGCCCTTTGTAAATGGAGGAAGAGTTGGTCCTCTCATGGCTTGTATCATTGGCACACAGTTCAGGAACCTACGTGATGGAGACAGGTAAGAGAAGAGCCAGGTACGCAGTCTCCAGAGGACAGAGAGAGACTGGGGTTATGCAGATTTGTTTATGCACAGTTTGAAACTGATTTGAGTTGTTTTTTGTTACTCTTCCAGATATTCTTTTCATTTTCTGGCAATGTTCTTATTTCCAGTCTAGGTCTTCCATGGTTGGGACCCTAGGCTGAGATCCCTTCCCAGACAAGCATTTTCTCTTTCAGCCTGTTCAGCTGACTGTCATTACCTGTGCAAATTGGATTGCCTTTCTCCACACTGATGGTGTACAATGCAAATGTTTGAGCTCTTTGCCTGTGTTCAGATAAGTTATTGCAAGGAGGACCACATTATTGTATGTTCAAACACCAGCTCACTTGAGGAAATGGAAATGTGTAAGTAACACTCTAACAGAACAGAGGGACAGAGGAGGAACAGACATACCAAAGGGACAGCTCAAAAGATAGAATCACCAGCCATTAGACGGTTTGACTCCACCAGCTAGAAACAAGCTGACAGGTTTTATCAGCCTAAGTAGCTTGCACTGATAGTCCTGTTAGATGCTCAGTATCTGTTGATGTGGTGGCTAGTGCCTTGAGTAGTTTTAAAAATGTACCTAATTCACCTAAAGAGTAAAGATGGTGTAGGTTCCACTAAATGGAGATTTGGTTCAGTCAGACACAAGCTAAGTGTGAATGCATGTTAGCTGATTTTTCTCAGTGAGAGTGAGGCTGGTAGGTTGTCTGTTTTTAATCAGTCGCTAAACTATACAGACTGGAAAGTGCTTATGGACTAAACTTCAGGACTGTGTATAAGTCCAGAGTTTGCAGGCCAAAGGATCTTGCTAAAGGGCTAACACACTTTGAGGTCTGTAGGGAGTAAAGGAGATTTAATGCTCTCTCTTGGCTAAGTTTCAGCTCAGCCCACACTGCTTCCACGGGGCATTGACAGTGTCCCTGGCCACTCTCTGCTGGGAGAGGGAGATTGCTCCCTCTGGGCTGCTGTGCTAGAATCTGTCAAAAACACACGCAAGTCTACTTTTCCATCTCCTGAAGTTGCAATGCATAACTTTGCACTGCTCTAGTGTACTTCACCTCCAACTGTTGTCTGGAAAAAAGTAGGATCCAAAACAAGATCAATAAGAGGTGTAACCAGTACTATTATCACTCCAAGGAGCCCCTGGAAATTCATAGCCTCTCTAGCTATGATCCACTCCTGTGGCCCAACATGCAGCAGTGTTTGGGCTTAGCTTGCACAAGGAGATGGTGGTAAGGGATTACTTGTCAGTCAAAATCATTTAGGCATTGCTGTGCTTTCGTCATAGGACGGTGCTTTCGTCCTCCTCCTCCTCTGTAGATTTGCTCGGAGCATCAGTTGCAGCAGCAAGCTATGTGTCCCATTTTAGGTGATGTTTCCCAGTCCTTTGTGAAGCAGAGTCCTTGTATGGTTTAGCAGTATTTCCTGAGGGCTCATGACCTGTGTTTCTGGGAAACTTCTGTGCCAGGTACAGGCCTAGAAAGACTTACTATGAACTCATAATCTGGCACTGGGAAATTAAAGGTACACATGGCTTCTGTTGCACGTCTGGGAATGGTATTGACATTGCAAGCTATAGGAATCCATTAAAAAAAAAATAAGAAGAAGAAGAAGAAGAAGAAGAAGAAGAAGAAGAAGAAGAAGAAGAAGAAGAAGAAGAAGAATGATAGGTCTCATTTTAGTGTGGTAGGTCTTGACTTGAATAATATAAATTTAATTTTATTCTTGGTAACAGAAATGTGTTGTTTGTGTTGGATGCTTAACAGGAAATAAAATATCAAGAGTCTTGAATGTAGAAAAGCCTAGAGGACAACATCTATTGTGTCATTTTCTTTCTTCTGCAGGTTTTGGTGGGAGAATAAAGGGATTTTCACTCCTCGGCAGCGCTGTTCACTGGCCAAAATATCCTTATCACAAATAATATGTGACAACACCCACATCTCTAAAGTGTCAAGAAATATCCTTCGGGCCAATAGATATCCTCATGACTTTGTGAGCTGTAGTCGGATCCCAAAGCTGGACCTCAGACCTTGGAAGTCAAGGAGGACTGAAGAAGGTACAAAATGAGTTGTAAGGTTCAAAGAGTAGACAGTTCCCACTTGCAAATGTGTGAAGTAACTAAGTTAAATCAAAATTTGAAGCATTTTCAAGTTTCTAAGCAACACATCAGAGTTACACAGGAAACTAGCTTTCCTAAATACTCTTGAAAACACCAAGAAATGGCTGTTGACATGTTTAGGCACTTAAATAGCTCTATACCTGACCCTGAGGCTCTAAAACAGAGCTAACCTAGGTCTCAGTACATGTGTTTAGATGAATACATCTGTTTCATTAGGTCCATTGTGAGTAGATTTTACAACACTGGCATGATAAGACAAAGCTAACTGCATTACTCTGCCTTTTTTTTCCTGACTATACTCAGTTTAACTCTTCATTGATGTTAATGCTTTTCTGCATGGGAAGTGATGTCTGGATCAGGGAGGATAGTCCTTCCATCTAGGCAGTTGGTCTGTCTTATCTTGCACAGCTGTGAGAGTGCGGTCAGCACATCCTGGTCAGACCAAAGGCAGCTTTGCAGCTGAATGGATATTTCCACTTCATAGAACAGTTTGTGGAGTTTGATTCCGGCAAGGAAAGATTTTGAACACAGTGATTTTGCCTGTATTTATGGTATGTCTCCCAGCTAGCTTCAGGATTTGTAAAGTTTTGGAATTTTAACACTTTTCTTCCAAAATGCTCTGTGAAATTCCTGGGAAGTGGATGTACTCAAAAGTGACTCTCATCAAGAAAAGATGGGATGCTTTGGTGCCTTAGGACCATACCTTTTACTAAAAGCCACAATATTTCCCTTGTTCCTAGAGTCAGGCCCTTCCACACGATCATGCCCAGATCCAGACTGTGAGAAAAGACAAGTATCTGCAACTAAAAGCAATATTTAGAACCTTAGATAACTCCAGCTGCAGTCAGCTTCCACTTCCTGGGAGGATCTTTAGTCACATTTCCTATAGGGCTATGGATCATGAACTTAAATCTGTGGCAAGGTACAGCCAAGAATGTGACCTTCATGGTGCCAGAAAGAGAGCAGACAAGAGAAAAATTGGCTTAGCATTAGGGCTCTTCTTGGGGAGGAGAAAGAAGATCTTTGGTCCTGATTTGGCCACTGTTACTGGCAACCTGCAGCTCTGCTCCATCTATCATCTGGAGAGCACACTGCCTCCTCCAGCCATCACCTGCAGGTAGCTCTGACCAGAGAGTTGTAGTACCACAGAAATCTGTAGGCAGGAAGGGGATCCCTGGATGTCTCTAGAGCAACCTCCTCCTCAAAACAGAGTTAATATCAGGCTTAATTGTCTCACTCTCTCAGCTTAACCCATGGAAATAAATCACATAAGATAACAGGGAGCCACAGTATGTCCTTCTTTTTTTCTGTTAACACATTGTTTTTTATATCCTGTAGCAGAAGCACCTGGGGACTTTTAATGCTGAGTGTTGAGGATTTCCCCAGACGTCTTGACTTGGAAGCAGCTCAGATGGATTCTTTTTATTGTGTTTATACTTTCATTGCTGAAAATGTTAGACAATACTTAGTTTGCATGAAACCTTTTCTGTGCAAGAGAATCCAGCAATAAAAGAACTTTATTAAAAAATGTTTTGGTTCCATGCAGATTACTCAGTATTACAGAGCAGAACAAAACGACATCTTAAAAAGACTGACTACCAATCAAATCTACTCCTTGCTTAACCAATTTCTTATCTAATGGATTTCAGTAAGCTTTACCATCAAAACCATGTTTTGCGCTCTCCTTTCACATGACAGCAAATACTTGCCAGCCCACACAGAAAGAGATAGTCTAATTGAGGCTTTGGCACGAACTTTTCACTTCTCTTGCTTATTTTTGCTCTCGAATGTTTTATTTCAAAAAAATACAGATTTCAATTTCCAGGAAAAGTCTAATTGCTAATTACATGGTGCATTTAAAGGAAGCAGTGACACTGTCATGCAGAATCATGGAATTGTCCACATGGAAGAAAGACTATGTTGTCTAATCAATTCCCATGTGGTCTAATCATCCAGAATGATTAAGGCATCATCTAGTATGAGGAAAAACCATGACAACATACTTCTGTAGCCAGAAATGAGCCTGTTTGACTTACATCTGGTCTGTAGAGGTGATGGGATGTGTCTTGGCAAAGTCTAGAACAGCCTAAAAATCAAAGCCCAGTGAATACTGGGGTATCTTAACCATGCTCTCTTTTTCCTATCCCCATCTTGTCTGCCTCCTGCCTTGCTGGCAGGAGGAAGGTGGTAAGAAAGCCATAAGGGCATTCTTAGGAAGGAAAAAAAAATCTCCCAGCAAAAGTCATTTTGGATTGAGACTTTTGGCAGATGCACTTTAGAGATGCTTTGCAATATCAGTCTAGTGCAAAGAAATTTCTGATGAAACAGAGCCTCCATGTATAGCCTCATATACAGCCTGATTTTGGAGAGCCAGGCTACTAATATAGAGGATCTTTTAACTTAAAATTATCTGGGTAAAGCTACCAGAGACCTTCTAATATGAGAAAGCAGTTGAGAAATGAACAGCAGTCTTTGAAAGCCATACTGACACTATCTCTTCTGTTCAGAAAATTACCTTAGATTACTGCCTCTGCCCTGTGTTATATCAGAACTGTATTGAGTGGAAGCTGCATCAGAATGAGCTGCATCTTTGTTCTAACTGTGCTAGTGTTACAAGCTCCTCTGCTGGCTCAAAGACATGATAAAAAAAATCTGTGACTGCTTCTCTGTGAAGAACTGCCAGTTTTCACGGAAATTTGGTACATGGTCCTCTGGATATGAACAAACTTCACTTTTCTTACCTAGTTTCACTCCAAGTTTCCTCAAAATCTTTTGTTGAAGGGAGTAAATCTGTTTTCTCCTCCTGTAGTTTGACAACATATAAAAATGTAGTTTTTTCTATCAACAAAAGATATTTTGAGCTGAGACTAAAATGTTCCTCGCATATTGTAACAGGTGCAGTAACCACAGGAAGGTGGAGGATGGTGATATGTTTTATATGGGGATCTTGCACAAAACGTATCCAAGTGAACAATACACTTATTTTTAACAAAAGAAAGTATTCATGGAGAATCCTCTGGCCTGTGCTTCTCTGTCATGTGGCACTAGTTTCTTAAAAAGAAAGGGCCAGGGCATAATCTGGTTCTAACAAATAATTGACAATAATCTCTTCACTATCTCTTCCAAAATGGAAAAGGGTCCCTAGGAAGTACTCAGAGAAAAGGAAGAAACACTGATACAGATTCTGACAGCATTTGGCTAGGGTGGAGAGGTGATGCTGGGGTTATGATGCACCCCAGCTATGTAGGCTGACAAACACAAACATGAACTTACTCTCAACATCGGTTCTTACATGCAAATACGCCTAAGCCCATGATTTCTTGGATATATTCCTGGTGCCAAGTGTTTCAAGGGAGTTAATAGATCTGATGGGTGTGAGATGCCTGACTACATAGGAAATTGTATGTCTCAGTATCTCTAGCTTTATTTTTCCAGTATTAATTATCTAAAGTGCACTTCCAAATAGTCAGTGTCTGCTCAGTCCACTGGTGACAGAGGAAGTTTCATTCATTACCTGTGACTTCAGCAAATAACTTAAGAGAGAGAGAATGACTGGTTTAAAATCACATGTGGTCTCTCTCTGTGCTAAGCACAGAGGACATATTCCTCCAACTTTAAATGAGCATGAGATTGACATTTAGAAAATTTAATCAACTCATCAGTTTGATCAAACTGCTTAATCAAGCTCATGGAAGTGCAGGAGGGTCCTGGAGTGTAGTGGAATCAGGGCTATTGCAGCAGGACTGTCCAGAGAGCGCCTCTCCTGCTTGGAGGAGCCACAGAGCTGGAGAATGCAACCTGCAAGAAACAGGTACCTCAACAGAGCAGGGACAGGGACATTTGTCATGCTCAGTCTATACTGCTGACTTAAGAAATGCAGTGCTCTCTCCTAGCTCTGTCTGGGGCCTCTCATACACCTTCCTTCTCACTCACAGCCTACTGCAGGTGCATCAGCTTCAGGAAAGGATGAACACCATGGTTCCAACTTGCTCAGGACCATCTCCCAGCAGTGAATGTACTTCACTTGAGTGGAGAGCTACCAAGATGTTCAGGGCACTGAAGCACATGATCCACAAAGGAAGGCTGAGGAAGCTGGATTTGTTCAGCCTGGAGATGAGAAAGAAGAGAGGGTGATTTCATTTTCAGTCTTCAACTATTTAATAAGTAGCTATAAAGCCAGATGCCTCAGTGAAAGGGTGAGAGCCAACAGACAAAAGTAGCAATAAGGGATTTCCATTAGGCAAAAAAAAAAATACATACATATATATATATATATATATATAGTCTTCTCCATGAGAGTGGTACAACCCTAAGACAAGGACCTGGGAGGCAGTAGAATGTCCACCCTTGGAAGTACTCCAAACTTGGCTAGACAAGGCCCTTAGCCTAATCTGTTTTTTGTAATTCCTGCTCTGAGCAGATGTTTCGCCTACAGACCTCCAACTGTCCTTTTTACCTTAATTTTTCTGTTTGATTCTGTAATTTTCAGTGATTAATTGATTTATTCTCCAGTCCTCAGTTCGCCTGGCTGTGCTGCACAATACCTCTGTGGATTCCAGCCTGTTGCATTACGTTTCTATCACAGCTATAATGAATTGCTCCAGGGCTCCCTGGATGCCATGGAAATCTTCATGAGCCCCTGCATATTTTCTCACAGAAACTCTCCTTCTTCTGTGATCATGGAAATTTGCAGCTATTTCTTCTCTTGTAAGTGGGTAGCCAAAGTTAATGTGTGCCTTGTAGAACTGAGTTATGCATAGATTTATCATGAAGTTACAACCAGAGCATGATAACTGCAGTTTCCTGAGTCCTGATGACCTGTTTCTAATATATTTATCCTGGAACCCGTTTGATGTTCTTTTTGCCACCTGTCTAATAACTGTATGCAACACATGCGATACCTTTAGTACTTCTTTCCTTTCAAGGACTACATGGCTGATATGGTCCTTGGCATGGGGCAGTCCCAAAGCTTTATCCTTTGACAGCTTGTTCCAGTCTGTTGCAGTGGAACTGCTTGCACCAGGAGCTTCCAGTGGGAATTGCTCCCATTTCAGAAACCGCTTCTCGCATCTCCATCTTGAAATCATTCCTTAGAAGTCAATTGTGATCTTTAAGTTAAGCAGCCCTTCTCTCTCTCTCCAGTTTTTCTGTACTGACAGTAGCCAGTTCTCTCCTTGGCTTTCATTTGCTTAAATTTTCTTAGCCTTTTCTCATTAGATTAGATTGCCTTTCCTGTCTCCACCTCTCTCCCCTGGCCAATGTGTGGCCTAGTAGAGGTGGTGAGTAGGAGTGTCATTATAGTTGCACAATAAAAACTCATGATACAAGCAAGCCCCTCCTCCCTTACTTAAGACACTCTTTTCAGAGTGCAATAACCCAGGGGCAAAAGGGAGTCAACTGAACATGGATATTTTTAGGCTGGAAATCAGGACCTTCATTAGCGCTGCAGTTTCTGAAAACGCCTTGCAGGTTAGACAAGGCCTGACCACTTTTGAAATGAAAGCATGATGGGTCTAGATGCTGCAGCTCCTTGCAACAGAAGAAAATTATATCTGAGGATTTTAGTATCTGTGGGTTTGGAGCCTAAACATTTTGTTAGATCTGAGCCAACTATGCTTTTGTGGTGAGCTGGCAAGGGAATGTTTTTTATTTATCTCTTTTGGTCATTGCTTTCTCCCATACTCATCAGAGATATTTACTAACTCTTGAAAACTCCATATACATTGAACCTAGCTTCGTACTCTTGAATGTCTGGTGCGTCCTTGAGACCATGTCTGTCCTTAGTGCTTTGAGTGTTCTGAGTTCCCTATTCTGTATGGAACAGCTTGTTGATGCCCAGATTATGTTGGTGATTTCCCCAGTCTCATGATGCCGTGGAGTGCTGCTCCACTAGCAACTGAACATGTTAAAGGACTAACAGATTTTCACACTTGTAAATCTGTTTATGTGGGTCCTTCTCTTGTTCTATGTTTAGTTTTGATCATGTGGACACATGAGCTGGCGACATTTTTTCTGTGTTTCCCTCCAGTTCAGAATCTTGTGTTCTTGTATTTTAGCTGTATTTTGGGGTTGCTGTGTTCCTCTGGATAAGACACCAACCTGCTATAGCTTGATATCTGTTTTGTAGTGCATTTACATGCTATACAAGTATAATTTCATTACAGGCTTTGCTGAAATTATTTGAAAAAATGCTGTCTGTCACTAAAAGTAAATCTCTTCAGTGGTTTGTGATATCTCTGTTTGCATGCTTTCCTGTCCCTAAACATTCTAGATGAGTTTTTGTGGACAGAGTTGTGTAAGATTTTCCTCTCTCACTGAGTACCAGACAATGGCAGCCTTGATTTGAAAGCTGCAGCTCTCCTCCTTGCAGGAGGACTATTCAAATTCTCTTTCATTGGCATCACCTTTCAGAAACCTCTCCCATGGTAGCTCAGAATGAATGAGTTGATTGTCGAAACAACTTCCACCCGATTGTTAAAGAGTGTAACTGATATTGAAGAGATACTGAGAAGGTTAAGAGGCATCAGGAGTGTAACAATTTCCTCAATCAGAACTTGGTTTCTGGAAACACATGAAGTGGCTGTCACTGGGTGTCTATGAATCAGATCCTAAAGGGAGCTAATCACTGTGGTGCCAGCACTGAGGGCTGGATGTGGCTGGAGAATTAAGAGTACCTGGACTCTGTACGTGCATGAGGTGCCTATCTTTTGTATATGCTGATGCAGGGAGACATGGGTGTCTGTTCATGTCAGGGAGGACTTTACTGGGCTGACCATCCCCCACAGCGGTATGTCCACCCTCTTTGCTTTGGCTGCCTCTCCTGTGGTTGCAGGAAGAGCTCAGGAAAGCTGAGCAGCGTTAAAGACAGGAGGAGCAGAAGAGATGATGTTTAAATCATGGAAGTAGGGATTGGTTACCTTTTTTTATTTTCACGCCTTTCCCCAGCTTCTTCATGAATTATTGTTCAGGCTTGTTCATTTTACTGTTCCATGGGATTTGATCTTATTTTTCAGCTTGCAAGTGATGATTAGTGTGGTTTAATGGGTCCTCTGAATTCCTTTGATAATCTGCAGCTCCTGGTCCTGTTTGGAATTTAGTATTGTTACTCCTCTTCTAAGTGATAGCTGCTTGAGCAAGGCCTCTCGTGCAGCTGATGAAACACTAAGCTATTGTTTTTCAGCGTAGCCATTACATTTGTTGCAAAGATACTTTTCATACTTTGGTTTTAGGAGTTGAAATACTGATGGAGCACTCCCACATTCTACTTGGTTTTTCCTGATTTATTTCTTACAAATGCAGATGCTGTCTAAACATGTACCTGCCTCTAACTATGCAAACGTCAGGAGTAGCTGTTATTGCTTTGTCTTTTTGTCTAGACGTGTGGCAACTATGTTACTTATTCCACTCTAACTGAGGAATGCCCAATTGCTAAGACCGGTCTCTTTAAAGACTACATTTGTGAGGCAAGAACTGGCTGCTGAGATCACTGATTTTCCCTTTCTTTCTCTCCTCCATAATACTAATTTCTGATTTCCTGTATCTGCTGGAGTCAACTCACTTCTACATTGATGCTTGATACTCCCCAAAAGAGAGTAAAATAACTGAGACAGTACCTCAGCCACAGGTTTATGGTATTCTGCCCATCCTGCTCCCTCCCCTCCAAGACTTTCTCACATTTTTTGTAGTTCTCATGCACAGAACTTGACATAAAGACATGCTTGGGAGGCATGCTCTTGTCCCAGAAAGGAGGACATACCTTCAGTCATTGCTCTACCAACCCAGATTGCACATTTCCCCCTTTGCAAAAAACATATTGCTATTGCATGTTTTGCTCTACTTGCTAGCCTACTCTTACACGCAGTTCTGCTGGAGCTTACTTGCTAAACTGGCTTTCCAATGTTATTTTAGCTCCAAGCAGCAAACAGCCTTTCTGAAGTGCCGCTCCTGAATCTTGTTCCAGCTTTGCACCACCCCCATGTAGACAATGGAGCAACTCTAAGCTCTGCCCCAAAGTATCAGATGCTAGTTACTCATTTACTGCTCTGTGTAACACTCATCTGATTAAGTCTGAGCTGAAAGGATGGAGATAGTGCCCATTCACTATCCCTTTACTTTTCTGCTCATCACCTTTGTAGTTTTTTATCATGTGAATCCCAGATTCAGATATTTCTGCAAGATGTTCTTCTATAAGTTGTGGATCTTCATCTTTTCGTGTCTGGTTATTATCATGTGTCTTCCTCGTGGACGTAATGTGGAAAACATGAAGTAAGTTGTCTGTGAGTTTTTTCTGCTTTAAGCATTGATAGAATTACCTTATACTCTAGTTTGGAGGCTCATGCAAGTTCTGCTGCAGTGGGGAGGAATTAGTTGTGTATTGGTGTGGAGAGTTGCCAGACCATGTAATTCAGGGGAAAGATATAGTTTTCAGGATCTTATTTGTCTGCAACAAATTGCAGGACTTAACTGGACACTGCACAGCTGAATGTATTCATGTGAGCTGTGATTAGCAGCAATTTATATTAATAGACAAGCTCTTGGGGTGTGGATTGAGTGGAAGGCTGAAAGTTGAGCAAATATTCACTTCTACTGTCTCTGCTACAAAGCAGTAGCTTCTGGTAGATAGAGCTAGTACTCTTTTGAAGTGCTACAAAAGAAGAATTTATTACTTCAGAATATATTTGGGTAGAGGGATAGTGTAGAGTTGTCACACCTGCTTTACATGCTGAAGGTTCTGGGTTGAAGCCCCAGTGGAACCAGCACCAGAAAATCTTTGGGAGTTTGGACTAGATGATCTCCAGAGGTCCCTTCCAACCCTACTGATTCTGTGATTGTATGCTGTCGTGGGAATTCTCCCAGATGTACCCCCTGCTTGAGCCTCAGCCTTTCACTTCAAGAAATTTTCTTCCATTCTTAAATTGTTTTCTTCCTTACTTATATTCTCTTCCTTTTAACACCTGTTAATGATATATAATGACAAAATGAAAAAATGAGCTGAAGGGCCATACTGGTTGCTGTGCTCCAAGATGGACAAGTCATGAATCAAATCTGGGACAGAAGAGACAGGCTACTTCACAGGCATAGACTGTGAGATGGACTAGTTTTGATGGGTGGGATTTGGCCCCTTCATCCAATTTCAGCTTCTCTCTGGCTCATGTCTTATCTTTGTTTTCCAGGTTTCTTCGCATGATGTTACTGCCACTCAAATACATCTTCGGTATCAAGATAATGGTGAAGGGCAAAGAGAACCTCAGAACTAAGCAGCCTTTCATCCTTGTGTTGAACCACCAGACCTCCCTTGACGTTATGGGTATGTAGAGATCCTTCCCGCCCTGCTCTCGGCCCCAGGGCTCTGGGTAGGACAGGCAGTAGTATGAGAGGAAATCTAACTGTTCCAGGGGGCTTGCAGGCAGGAAGCATAACTTTTGGCTTGTCTCTTGCAGTTTCTACCAAGCAGCAGTACCACAGGCAGAAAGACAGGAGTATTGACTGTGTTGGCAATGGTCCTACTCTAAGTGAGCAGGTGGTCTGGAGACCTCCAAAATCCCTTTCCCAACATGCCTGTAAACCTGTGAGCTGGGTGGTCTAGTAGGAGCTGCAGGCATGACATCTCCCAGAATAGTATGCCAAAGCCTAGAGGCTGGAGGGAACCTCAGGGCAGGTGTCAACTTGTTCTGTCCCTGTTCTCCCCTTCCAGTGCTGGTGGAGATACTACCAAGTCGCTGTGTGCCCGTTGTAAAGAAGGAAATCCTATACATGGGTACTTTTGGCCTGGCATGCTGGCTTTCAGGCATCTTTTTCATTGACCGTAAGAAGAGAGAAGAGTCTATCAACACTTTGACAGAGGTGGCGCACTCCATGCACAAAGAGAATGTGAGTGGGGAGAATAGTTTGGAGGGGAGCAGGAGGAACTTTGTGCCACTTGAAAATGTAGACCTTGATGTGACTAGAAGTGGATGTTTGTCTCTGGCTGGGCATAGAGCACAGCAGGGTAAGAGAACCTCAGGTGGAATAGCTGTGTTGCATGTCCTGAAAATGTTTGTGATAGAGGAAGTGGATGTATCTGCATGATTGGAAGCAGACAGGTCATTCTTAAGTGGTGTGTAGTGTCAAAGATGGTGCTGGGGCTCTTCCTCCATGTCAATGTTTTCTTTCTCCTGCAGTTCCAAGTCTTGATCTTCCCTGAAGGAACTCGTAATCACAGTGGGTCCATGTTGCCCTTCAAACGTGGGGCCTTCCAGTTGGCTGTGAAAGCCCAGGTGAGAGCCACCTTCCTCCCACCCTACTGGGATGTAGTTTGCCTGCCATGGTGTACCATCAGCCCAGGGCTACAAGGCTTCCCTTTGGATTGAGTACCCATTCAGGAGCCTAGCAAGAGCTAGGAGTAGCACAGGCTGGGGCAGGTGGAAAACCTCTGTGACTCAGCTTGGAAAAATGATGGAGGGACCCTGAAAAGAGCCCTGGATCTGCATGGAGGTGTTTCTCCACAATTTCTGCAAAACAGGCCACTATAAATAATGATTTGGCAATCCATGCATTGTTGACCTCAATACAGAAATGTAAAGCTGAAATCCAACAGAGAGAATATTGGGAGATATGGTTAAATGCTCTAAATAACTCTCTGAAATTCTATTAGAAGCTGTCTAATTATCAGCAATATGCCTAGCTCACCTGAGAACACCAGTTCCCTTTTTGGAGAGGAGGGGGAATAGGGAGATTTGTAGACACACTCACTGTAGACTTCCTCCCCTCCAGGTCCCCATTATTCCTGCAGTGATCTCCTCATATGACAGCTTCTACAGCCAGAAGGAGAAGAGATTTACAACAGGTAAGGGTTACTTTGGGCAGAGAGAAATTCCTGATCTCTCTCTCTCTGATTATGGTCTGGGTGTTGGTACTAGAGGAGTCCTTGGAGGGAGCTATGAGGTGTGTGTGCAGAGGACTTTGTGCAACATAGGGATAGCAGCCAGACAAACGTAGCTTCTCTCTCTCAGGAGGGGAGAGAGTGTGAGATTTCAGACAACACTTCTGCCTCCACTGTGAATTTCTCACAGCTTACTCAAGACCTGTACCAGAGAACCTTGGAGAAGTAGCAGAAACTTGGAACAGATCAGTATCTGTTCTCCTTGCCCCACCACACTGTCCTTGGATCTGCAGGTGCATGGAGAGTTGAGGAGCAAAAGGAAACAGAGCTCTCAGAAAATGTCACATAGAATTCAATCTCCTCTCGGTTACTACATTTTTTCCATATTTCATCCATTTGTGATGACAAACTCTCTGCTGGTCACGGATAAAATTTCACGGAGATAAAAAAAAAAAAAGACACAAGTCTTGGACTTCAGAAGGAAAATGCAGAAAAAGTCTATCAAATACCAAGAGCTTTTTGATATTGGAAGCATTCCCCTACATGGGAATCAGGAGCATGAGCAAGAATTTTACCTGTCTGCTTTGCTCTGCTAGCCTGCTCCATCTCCTCCTCGCCCATAACATCCCTGTTCAGTTGTGCAACCAAGATGATAGAGCACTTTCTTAGTAAATCAGAGGGGTTATCCTAGTGAAGGTCATCTGGAGTGGAGAGTGTCCGCTGGATTATCCAGCCTCTTACTTCAAGGAAAGCCAGCTCCAAAGAGAGAGCAGATTGCTCTGTGACTTGTCCAGACCAAGGAAGAAGATATCACAACATTTCTGGGCTTTTTAGGAAAGACTATTTGCAGCTCTATGTACATTTGTCTTTATAATACTTTCACCTTAGGTATTTGTGGTTAACTGGTATTTTTGTGACCCCTAAGCCCGCTGCTGGGTGAGTCATTCCCAAACTGCTGATTATTAAACAGGTAGGACTTTCACTGCTGGAGAAAGAACCTCAATGAGCTTTTCCCCAAACGTCCCCTCCCCAACCCAGCCCATCTGGAAATTTTGCCAGGATTGATTTTGAAGATGTGCTGCACAGGGCCAAGATTTCTGCATGTCAGAGGTTTGGGCCTTTAGGTCAGAACAGCTCTCCTTATAAGCAGGGAGTCAGGGTATGCTGATGAACTTTTGGAAAGCCCAGTCTTGTGCCTGCTCTGTGCACACTGGAGGTGTCTGGTGCTTGTGGGAATTCTGTTATAGCCTGACAGCACTACATTTACAGCTCAGCCCTGTCATCATTCAGATTTTTCTGCAAGGCCAAGAGAGGTGTAAGAGACTCCTGAGATACCACGCTTAGCTTTGAAAGGAATAAACTTTGTGGGTTTGCATGCAGGCAGGGAGAACATCTTCTTCTTCCTTATGAAAGAAGCTTCTCTATGCTTTTGTTTCACCTTCCTTGCATGGTTCTGCTAGCAGCTCTTCTGGATTTCATTTCATAGCACACATGTAGAGACATGGAAATATGCTAAAAAGTTAAAAAGTAAAACAGACCTTCTCTAGGTCTTCGGGGGGGGGAGTGTCTGTGTACAGCCAGCATCTTGTCTTCACTGGCAAGAATAAAGGCCAGTGGATAGAAGAACAAAAGAGTATAATGATAACTTTTCAATTCATTCATCCTGTTTCCAGCAGTCTGTTGCTTAATTGTGTTGTCTCTTGGCCGAACAGAGAGTTCTGGCATGATTTCTCTTAACCTGAAGTGCATTTCTGGAAGGGACAACCCTGTTATATTGAGTATACATAGATCAGAGCATGGATGTATTGTATAACAGACATCTCATCCTCTTTGCCCTGATCTGGACAGACCCTGAAGTCCAGAACTATCCTGTTGTGAGTGCCCTCTTTCCACTGTGAAAACTGTTCATTTATTCCTATTGCTTGTTCCCTGCCTGGCAACCCACAGCGGCCCCTTATTCCACATGGGGGCTAATGTATGGAAGAGCTTCAACTGTTTCTGTATTTAGGATTTTGTGGTGTTTAGGGACAAGGAGACTCTGGTTTGGATTTCTACTGTGTTTATTTGGGACACAACTGGGTTGCAGTGTGGAAGAGAGCATTTCCATTTGTTTCTGTCTTGTTTCTTCATTTGCACGGATCCCTACGCTACATCCTCTCCGGCTTTTCTATAACCCTCACATTCTGCCCTCCCCCTCTCTGACCATCCTGTCTTACTTTTTCAGGGAAAAGCACTATCCAGATCCTTCCAGAAGTAGAGACCCTTGGCCTGGGTCCAGATGATGTTCCCAAGCTCACTGAGCAAGTCCGTGACTCCATGCTCGCCACCTATCAGAGGATATCAGGAATGATAAATGGGGCTTCCCATTAGAGATCCTATCTTTCAGCTCTGGTTTTGTTTGTAGGAGCTTAGGGAGAGGTCGTGACAGTCACAGGAAGATCTGGAAACAGGCACAACCCTGGACTGCAACATTGACATACCAGTGATGGGCAAAATGTCCACAGAGGAAGGAGAACTTTAAGTGGAGCTGGTGAAATTATTCCCTTGTTGCTTCTAAAGAATGACCTGTGCTACCTGAGCTGTGCCCTAAACACACTATGGTTAGCAGGACATGTCTTTTAATCATAACCCTAACAGCTTGCGTCAACTGGACCCAAGCCAGTCTTAGACAGAGCTGGACCCTTCTTGTGATCACTGCTACATGTTTCTAATCACCTTTTTCTATTCAAAGCCAACAAGGTGGAGACATTTATCCCTGGGCCCATGGCCATCTCAACAGATATTAGGCCCCCCCAACTGACACCCTTGGGAAAGAGGCTGTACAGCTTGGGGCGAAAGGTTAGCACATTCACTTGGAAGCACATTCAGGAGGAAGCAACCTCCTGCCTCTCAGTAGGGAAGGACTGAGGGTAACTTCTGCCACCAGATGGGGGAGCCAAGGCAGCTTTGGGAGATGCAAATTAAAGATTGATATGTTCCTTACATGTGTCTGCAGAGGCTGGTGATTTCTTTGTTTTTCTCAGATTTCCTTTTAAACAAAGCAATATTTTGCTTTCAGTAGTCAGGCTTGAAAATGTGAGGGGAATGTGCTGAAGGGATTTAGGTGTCAGAGGCAAACAACAGAAATGTATTGCCTAATACCCTGGCTGTGGCCTGAAAAATCTCTTGATTTTTAACACAATATAAAAATTTTTCAGTCCAAGTGCATTCTGAAAGTACTGATTTTTAAATGCTGCCTGGTTTTGCTCTGTCTTCTAATATCCTAAACACAACATCTGTGGCAAGCAAAGGACAACAGAGCACTACAAAACAAAATAAAACAAAAAGCCTGAGATTCAGGCACTTTTAGCTTCATTTTTGCTGTGAGCTGTATTATGATTTAAAAAAAAACAAAAAAGATGGTACGTATTTGTATACGGGTCCGCCTCATGGCCATAACCTGAAAGATACAGCAGCTCACCATGACCCCCAGGAAGTCCTGCAAGGATACATCTGAGAAGTGAGTGAGGCTCTATTAGCGTAGGAGACCTTAATCCAGTCAGTGCTGTCTGGAAAACCAGGCTACACAGTATCTTGTGTCACTCTGCAAAACCAGGTTGCAGGTCTCTGGAAGCAGAAGTGTGTGGGCACCTACCAGCCCGTAGGCACCAGTTGCAAAAGGGCCAAGCATGTACTTGCATGGACATTACTGGAAACAGCCACCACTTGTAAGAAAGATTGCCGTTAATTTGGCTTTCCTGCAGATTTGCCTTTCCTGGCTGGGGGTCCCTGCAGCCTTGACCCACGGCCCAGGCTCGTTAAGCAGCATATTCTCTGCTCTCCATCGCTGAGCCCCAGGCCTTGGCAGTACAGTTGGTCTTCATTGGGCTCTCTGGGTCATGTCTCGTTGGCCTTCTTAGGGCATTCAGGAGTGAGATGGGCTTGGCTTGCCAGCGTATCACCACAGCAAAGCCTACATGTAGGCTCTGTAGCCATGGGATGTCACATGGCTGGTACCAAGCACCTCTATAATGACCCCTCATCAAAGAGGCACCTGTTCCACCAGTAAACTGCAGATATGATTCTAATTTAGATTGCCACTGCTTGTAACTTATTCTTACTCACGTTTTCTGCTCTCCTCCCCAGCTGCACCAAGGAGAGATGGAAAGAATATAATTTGTGCATGTTGGTATTTATTGAATTAATAGTGTCTTGGGAGTTATCGCTCCAGCCAGCGGATTGATTTTTAGTCCTAACTTTTGTGAATTACATACCAGCCAGGTTATGGCTTGTTTTTTCATGCTGCTAAGTCTAGCTACGAACTATAATTAAAGTTCGGGACAGATGTTTAATTCATACTAGAACTGATGCCAAAAATAGATGAATGCATACAATATATTTTACTAATGCCCAGCACACCCAGACTCACCCAGAAGTTCACTTTAGGATTTAAATAAAAGATGCCTCTAGGCATCAAGATGCAGCTGCCACTCTCCAGTATCCTTATAGACTGAAATCTCTGTGCTAGTTACAAACAGTCCAAACAATTTACACACCTGTGCAAAACAAGGAGATAAGGCAGGTTGTGATAATGATTGCTAATTTCTGAGCAGGTACAAAGGATAAGGAGTTTGATTTAGAATGCTAAATTAGTGTTTAATAAGTTGTAAGGCAGAGATTGTAAAGAAAGATGACATTTAAAACCTGTTTCATGAGAGCACTTTAGCTTCCAGATTTGCCACCACTTCAGAATGGGAAGTAGAAAACTTCTTTCTTGGTTTTTAGTGTCTCTGGAGAGTTGTAAACTGTGTAGAGTCTAACTGAACATTTGTCAACCTCTGAACATTTTTAGGACAACAGAAAACAAAATGTCACTACTCCTTCCGTCTGAAGAGTTGTACTGCTGGAAGCTTTTGCAAATGAATGAAATAAAAATCACAATATGGCAGATAGAACAGTAGATGCAGTTTTGAGCTTCTTTCTAGGAAAAGTATGTGCAAGAGGTTCAACTGACAGCAATCAGAGTAAGTGTGATGTAGGCAGCAGTTCTCCAAGAGCAGCTCTGCACCATTAGGTGTTCCCAGTGTTGGTCCAAAGAATAAGATTAGAAACTGTCAATAAAGCAAAAAAGGCTACTGAGAGGCAGAAAATCTTTCCTAGACACAGTAGTTCACCTCACATTTTTACTTGATTTCACATATTAAAACAGTCATTGGTCACAGGTACTTAGTTTCCCTAAACATCCGGTATGCAGAGGCAGATACCCAGATTTGCCTGTTCATCCTTTTAGCTCTGAGACACTGCCATGCTTCTAGTCTTTTCAAAAGGTATCTTCAATGATCTAATGCCAGAAAGCCCGATAGACTTGTGTTTTTGGGGGAAATTTTTGGCACTTTGAATGTTTAACTTTCAGCAATTGCTGTTTAACACCCTGGCATTGCAGTGTTGCTAAGTGATGCAAACATGGTTCAGATCCTTTCCAGCCTGATGGTAAGAAAGGCCACAGCTAGTGGCTCGGAAAATTTCAGTGACCATAAAGTTAAGTAAATAAAACTAATCAGGAAACCTCTATTGTTTAGAGAGAAGGAGAGAGGCAACTGGAAGAGAATCCTGAAGAAGGGGATAGAATCACCAAAATTTAGTCCATCAAGTGGGAGCATGCCTTGCTTAAAAGCCATTCTCTGTCTCAAAAACAGTCAATCACACTCAATACAGGAACTGCATGGAGAGGTTTTCCAGCCTGTGGCTTGAAGAAAGACACAGGTGATCCTAATATATTGTGATAATCTGTACATGGGTTGCTAGAAGGAAAAGTTCAGTCAGATCCATTCTGCTCAAGCCAAGCCTGCCTCAGTTCTGTCTTCATCATTTCCATTTGGGAGAGCCCATGCCAAAAATATGTCAGCAGGAGGACAAAGATAGTTCTAGTTCCTCTTCTCTTCTACATAAACACTGTCTTACCGTCTTTCAGAATGTGGCATAGTCACTGATTGCAGTATTGTGGAGTCAGGCCATACAGTGTTAAAACAACTCAAAATGCCTTAAGATGCTTTAAAGGTTGAGGAAAGGCAAGGGGAAAGTGTGGTCTTGGACCAGCAGTGAGTGACTTTGAAGCAGATAGACTAATACTGATTGCTTCCTTTGTGGATACTCTTCCTGTGAAGAAAAATCTAATTGTCTTGGGACAGATTATGCTGACTTAGAAAAAAAACTCAGAGGAACACACATTTACAGTGGACAAAACAGATTGGATTACCTGGAATTTTTCTCTGATGAGAAAGGGACAGGTTACTAAGGAATGATGAAAGCAATAGATGGCAAAGAGCCCAGGCTGGTAGCACGTGAATGCCTCTGATGGTGTCTGAGATAGGACTAGCTGGGGACATCTCTACCTGAGCATGGAGATGAATGAATAATCAAAAGTGTTTTGGGGGCAGAGTCACTACAATAGCCTTAATTCTTTTATTTATCTAAGTGCAGAAGAGTCTGATCCTGTGAGGCATGTCTTATTTTTATAGGCCTCAAGTAAGAAAAATCCACTGCATACCTTTCGTATCACTCACAGGCTAATCTTTCCAGGATGAGAGGTTGAGTGCGTTGATCTCATGGCAATCTACAAAGTTCTCAGGATAACTGCTGACCTTGAACATGTCCCTGGGTATCTTTTTGATACGAGTATTGTCACAGATCACCTTAGACAGCGAGATTTTTCTCAGAGCATGCAGCTGCTGCAGAGTGAAAATTCCTGGTTTCTCCCACCAGAACCTGCAAAAGTATTTTCAGAAGAATTTCATGATTGCTTTGAAGGCATTTGCTTCTGGTTATTTGCCACGATGGAAATCTGGCCATGGCAAATCCCTGCTCAGATCCGCATTGACTCATGAAGCACTAGATGTACCTATCCAAAAAAAAGTGTCTCCAAGGGTACCTGGGCCAGGTCTGGATTTTTCCACACTCATCTGCAGAGCAGAGCACCCACCTCTTTTTACCTAGCCTCACACAGGAAGTAGTGACTGATCCTCCCTACTAGTACCCTGAGACCGAATGTCACATCAGGCAGGAACAACTGCAGATCACCTATGGCATGGAGCTGGCACTCCCCAACCATAAAGAGTCTGTAAGCAGGGACTGCAGATAGAACCTGCTGGCAGCTGGGACTAAAATCAAAGTGTGAGCCTTTCTGGGAGTACTTGCTGATGCATTGGAGGTGAATTGGATCAATGTGTGATATAAATTATCACCATTTTTTGCCATGGAAGTTTGCTCTTAGAGCTGCCTACCTGTCCCCATCACGAAGATTCCTGAATTGGGTGCCAATGATGCAAGCCAGGAGAGGCCCAACTCTGCCCTGGGGAACAAAAGGCTCTGTGATTGCCCCAATCCAGAGGTCAATATTGTCTGGTGTCCCATACAGATCTATTAACCTTTCGGCAAGCTTGGAATTGCCTAACACCTCAGAGAGTTCATGCACGTTTTGAGGTTGGGACAGCCCACAGAAGCGCCTCCAGGCATTATAACCTGCAAAAGCAAAACAGTAACCGATCAGGACCCTTATCTCCCCACTGTCTGCCTAGACTCAGGAGCTTAACAGACCTCTTGGCCCATGGGCAATGCCTGCTTCATCCCATGTTAGTAAAAGATCTGGGAGACACTGTCTAGGTGGACACAGTCACAACACATGCTGTTTTCAAAAGTCCTTTTTGTATGTACACACTAAACTAACAATTTGGTTTGTCTTTACATAAGATTGAGGGTTCAGTACATTGTAAAGGTTAAAACTATCTGGTGCTAAGATTGAGTATGCCAGTTCACATGGTTTTCACAGACTCATAGAATGGGTAAGGTTGGAATGGACCTCTGGAGATCATCTAGTCCAACCCCCCTACTCTAGCAGGGTCACCTACAGCATGTTAAACAGGGTTGCATCCAGGTGGGCCTTAAATATCTCCAGAGATGCAGACTCCACAACCTCTCTGGGCAACCTGTTCCAGTGCTCTGTCACTCGCACAGTGAAGAAAGTCCTCCTCACATTCAGGCGGAACTTCCTGTGGTTCAATTTTTGCCCACTGCCTCTTCTCCAGTCACATGGGACGACTGAAAAGAGTTTGTCCCCATCTCCTTGACACCCTCCCTTCAGGGACTTGTAGACATTGATAAGATCCTCCCTCAGTCTTCTCCAGGCTAAACAGGCCCAGCTCTCACAGCCGTTCCTCAGAGGGCAGGTGCTCCAGCCCTCTGATCGTCTTCATAGCCCTATGCTGGATCTCTCTCCAGTAGCTCCATGTCTCTCTTGTACTCGGGAGCCCAGAACTGGACACAGTACTTGAGATGTGGCCTCCCCAGCGCTGAGTGGAGGGGCAGGATCACTTCCCTCGACCTGCTGGCAACACTCTTCCTCATGCAGCCCAGAATACCATTGGCCTTCCTGGCCAGGAGGGCACATTGCTACCTCATAGTCAACTTGTCATCCACCAGCACTCCCAGGTCCTTCTCTGCAGAGCTGCTCTCCAGAAGGTCAGCCCCCAGCTTGTACTGGTGCCTAGGGTTATTTCTCCCTAGCTGAAGGACTCTGCACTTGCCTTTGTTGAACCTCAGGAGGTTCCTCTCTGTCCAGCTCTCCAGCCTGTCCAGGTCTCTCTGAATGGCAGCACAGCCCTCAGCTGTATCAGCTACTCTTCCCAGCTTGGTATCATCAGCAAACTTGTTGAGGAGGCACTCTGTCCCTTCATCCAGGTTGTTGATAAAGAAGTTGAACAGAATGGGACCCAGTACTGAGCCCTGGGGGGAGCCACTAGCCACAGGCCTTCAACTAGGTTCTGCTCCACTGGTGACAACTCTCTGAGTTCTGCCATTCAGCCAAGTCTCAATGCACTTCACTGTCCACTCGTCTAACCCACACTTTCTGAGCTTATCTCAGAAGATGTTATTATGGGAGACAACGTCAAAAGCCTTGCTGAAGTCAAGGGACACAATGTCMACTGCTCTCCCCTCATCTACCCAGCCAGTCATTCCATCATAGAAGGCTATCAGATTGGTTAAGCAGGATTTCCCCTTGGTGAATCCATGCTGACTACTCCTGATCACTTTCTTTTCCTCCAGATGTCTGGAGATGACATCCAGAATGAGCTGTTCCATCACCTTTCCAGGGATGGAGGTGAGGCTGACCAGCCTGTAGTTGCCTGAGTCCTCCTTCTTGCCCTTCTGCAAGACTGGAGTGACACTGGCTTTCTTCCAGTCCTCAGGCACCTCTCCTGTTCTCCATGACCTTTCAAAGACGATGGAGAGCAGCCTGGCAACAACACCTGCCAGCTCCCTCAGTACCCGTGGGTGCGTACCATCAGGGCCCATGGATTTGTGGATGTCTAGCCTACCCAGAAGATCTCTAATCCTATCTTCTTCAACCGAAGGAAAGTCTTCTTTTCTCAAGACTTTCTGCCTCACATCCAGGCTCTGGGATTCTTGAGGGCTGCCCTTAGAAGTGAAGACTGAAGCACAGAAGGCATTCAGTAACTCTGCCTTCTCTGTATTCCCTGTCACCAGGGCCCCCGCCCCATTCAGTAGTGGACCCACATTTTCCCCAGTCTTCCTCTTGCTGCTGATGTATTTGAAGAAGCCCTTCTTGTTGTCCTTAATATCCCCTGCCAGACTTCTGTGGAAATTATATTTCTAGGATCAAAATCCTGGAAAATAGCAGCATTTGCTTGTACTTAACCCAAGAGCACTCCCCTGCAAGATGCCAATCATACCTGTGGGTAAAGACATAAAACAAGCCTTGATGGGCCAAGAAGCTCTGCCTAGTTTGTGTGAAAGCTGAGCTTGGTTTCTTGGGCTTGTATCTTCAATTCAGAGCTCTCTGATGCCTTTTGTGTAAGTTATATCTTGATTCTATCAGGTTTTTCTATGTGCTTACTCTAAGTTACAATTTTTCTGATTCATCTCAGAATGTCAAATTCATATCTAAGCTTTCCTGATACCATATTTTGATGAATATTTTTTTCCTGTTCATAAATGCAATCTTATCTGACATAAATATTTCAAATACTTCAACAAAAAGATCATTTTACAAATGGATCACTTAAACCTCACATACTTTCGCTTTGCGATACACCACTCCTTCCTCCATTCTTTAATACATCAGACCAACTATCATCTTTGCTTTCCAAGCCCTTTGTCATCTTCTTAAATCCCTCAGAAAAAGATCTTTACAATACAGAGAGCTCTTCTTCCCAGAGCCTAACTGTCCACTGATCCTTCCCCCTCAAATCATCCCATTGGTATGAAAAATAGTTTAGTACATTCTTGGAGCTACCTCAAATAGCTGAGGAAAAAGGAGTGTTGTCCACAGGAATTATGGACTCATCTCTTTACCTGGAAGACCATGGTCTCTTCCCCGTTGCAAGTTCAGGGCCGCTAGATCCAAACCTACTATTGCTGTCTGCTCAAAAAGGTGATTCTGGAGTTCCTCAACGAGCAATTGATTCTGTTTCATCAGTTTTGCATGATCAACCATCATTCCTCGTAGGAGTGGGTCAATGCCACCTGTGTTTTTGCAAATCAAGAAAAGACACAGACTTTTTGTGCTTAATTCCAGATCTGATGCTCCCTTTTGTGCTGCTGAAACAGTGCTGCAGTGTATGTCCTTTCTACTTTAAGCATTATGGATTTCACATAGCTCAGCCAAACAAGACTGAGCCAACTTCAGCTCAGACCTTCAGGAAGGGTGACTATAGAGTAATTATAATGATCATTAGATTTTGAGTGAAATTTCCCCGAAGGGCAACAGATACAATAATAGCAACACCTTCTGGGCACTGAATCCAGTCCCTTGCTTTTACAGGCAGAATCCCTGTCACCTACTCATCAAGTCCAGCTTCAAACTAGGACCAGAGTTCCCACCACAAGACTCCAACAGAAAAATGTTATACACTTTTATTCCTGGTTTAGACAGCAATGCTTAATTCTCACCCTAAATCCTAGGATAATAGAAGAATTAAGGTTGGAAAGGATCTCTGGAAACCCTGCTCCAATGCTCTGCTAGAGCAGGACTAGTCTCAAAATTAGAATAGGTTGATTAGGGGTTTGTTCAGTCAAGTTTTGAATTTGCCTGAGGATGGAGATCCCACCAGGTCTTTCAGCACTTTTCCCAGGGACTCTTTTTCTTCTGTCTGGCAGGAATTGCTGCAACTGTGTCTGTTCCCTCTCTGTACACCTCAGAGAAGTGTTTGGCTCTATCTTATCTATAAATCTCCCTATTAGCTGAGTAGACTGCAGTTAGATTCCCCCTCTCTCCCCTTCACCTCTTTGCAGCTGTCCCTTCTCCAGGTTTAAACAAACTTCTTGTCTTCCAGACCTGCAGGTCCTTTTCTGCAGAACTACTCCTTAGCCAGTCAGTCCCCAGTGCCTACTGATGCATGGGGTTCAGTTTCAGCTTTATGTTTTGCAATTATTTTGTTTAGAATGAGCTATTAATTGACAATTATTTATTAATACTTTAAATCAATGATAACATCAATTCATGTCTTTTTGGCTATGTTGTTTTCATAGCCATTAAGATGACAGAATTGCTAAAACAAAGCAAAACTGGAAGCATGTGTATATTTTGGTGTGTTTTCCAGAACTGGTTAGACTATTCATTTTGGAAGAGACAGCACTTATCTCCCTTGGTAAGAATCATAACTGCAGATGTCAGTTATGTAAGCGCTGGGTCGAAAATCCCTTTGGAGTTATGAAGTGAGATGGTCACCACTGGAAAGCAATTATCCTGTCTTAACTCAGTTAGACCGGATGAGTCACCCTCTGGCAGTGCCTATTAATCACACAGTGATATGAAATAACTGGTTTAGACTAATCTAAATTTTGATTAACTGGCATTTGATGCCTTCAGGTTGATGCTTCTAAGAATAATGTGAGCATTTGCACTAAGTTTGTGCAAATGTACGATGCACACACTGTCAGGTCTCACTGAACTGAGAGACAGGCAGCAGCCTGAGAAGTACCTTTACTCTGCTACATTTTCCAATTATTTACTGGCATGTTCAGAAGATGAATGTAATAATTATTGCCACTAAGGTGGCTCTTTTTGAGGAGTTTGTGCTTGAGGACATTGAACAGTTGGAGCGTAACAACACACAACTTTTGGTAGGGCTTCTTTGCCTAGGTACAACGCAGATCCAGTGCTGCTAGCCTGTGTTTGGAGACAATTCTGCTCGTACCTGCAGGACTCTGTCTTGCTGTCTCACATTTAGCAGATCATTAATTCGTCTGCCTTCCCTTGGGTAGACATGCCAAGAACATCTTCCAAGCTGAATGGCACTGTAATTTGGGTGAGACCAGTTAAATAAATGGAGCTGTAAAAGTTTTTGTAGTCTAGGTCTCTGTGTCTTACCCGCTAACCACAATCTGAAGATCTGGTTCAGGACTAGAGCAGGACTGCTGGCTGACACATGTTCTTACCTTCCATTATAACTCTCCAGGAAGCACAAAAAGTCACATGAAGAGGAATATGAGAGAGTGAACCTAAAGGTTGAAAATTGTCATCTAAACGGGATACAAAAGGCTGTACTGAAGTATGACCAAACCGGAAAGCCAGGGAAAAAACATTTGCCACTGTAGGATCCACAGTCTCATTGTAGCCACTGTATGGCGGAATCCACTTGCTAGTCTCCTCTGCAAGCAGAAGTGGAAGATAGTCTCTGTATGTTATTATCTGAAAGAGCATATAGGCAGAGCTATTCATTAGTAGTTATAGCAGAAATGACATCAAAAGTCAAAATGCAGAACATGAATGTGGAGGGTAAAATAATTATTTAAAAAATACTGAAAGACAGCCATTTGCATCTGAGAAAGAGAAAGATGATTTTCCATGCTTTCCATCCTGACTGTTACTACAGAAGGTGACAAGAAGAGCTGCTGAACTGGAACGTCTTAACATCTACTGAACAAAATACACATGAATTTCACAAAAGTCCTTGGGAAGTGTGTTGTCTTCATTGGACTGTCCTTTTTCAGAAGTTTTTTGACTCCGTAAAAGAACACTAACAGTTTTGCAAAGTATGATTCCTCCTTTTCAGGGAGGAAAATTATTGCTAAACATGAGGATGATAAAAAATGAGCAGTGACCAGTACCTGGGTCATAGCACCTATGATCTTTCGAGTCTCCTGGTAAAGCTTTTCTCCATCCCAATGAGGATTTAATTTCCTCAGCTCTCTTACCAGGCGATTGTGTTCTCTTAGAAAGACAGTGTGCAAAGCAGAAAGTCCCAGGTTTTCAGCTACCCGTATATCACCTACAAATGAAAATATCTTAGGAATTTTGTAAGCTGTTTTTTATTTCAATAGCAAATTTTTATGTTAGAACAGACAAGTAACATCTGATAGCATGACTGGTAATAAGGCTTGTGGCTTAGCTGCCTAGTGGTCATCACAAGGTATGGTTTAACACACTGTATGAAACCATTAATGGCAGATATTTGTTTCCAGCACAGGCAGGTCATTCTCTCTCTCTCCAAGCCATTTAGCTGTTTTGGAAAAGGAGCTTTTGCCAATTTAAAATGTATTGCATATTTTCATGAGTCAGCTGCAAGTTTCTCATTTTGTGAAAATCTAATGCCTGCCCTTCTTACGCACATCAAGGTGCTTAACAATATTCCTTTGTATCAGCAAAGGAATAAAATTTTGGTTTTGAAAATTTGTCTCAGTTCACCCATGTTATAAATGCCTTTGAGAGATTTGTGAATGTGCTGTAGATAAAGCAGGACAGCACGGAGTGAAGTCCCTCTGACAGAGAAGGATGGAAGAAACACAGATGCTGATTCAGCATGAAGTTTTCTCCTACACATGGAATAAGACAATAATGTGCAATAGGATATACACTCAATATTCTTATGATTGACTTTGCAAGCTTTACATTTCTAATAATTTTTAATGACTTGCTCATGCTAGAGCACTTCTCATTTAAAAAAACTCTTTGTTCTGAATTGTAAATTTGTTTAAATTTCAGACTCAAATTTCTAGGCTTATCTTCTGAAGTAGCTTGAATATTTTCAACTATTAAAAATATAGAATGTAGTATGAGGGACAGTTATTAACTGCATTGATAAAGAGCTGTTAACTGTTAGCACTGAGCTGAAAATTGAATGGTGAAGTCTATGTAGGTGAGAAAAACATTTATAAGTTCTAAACAATGGTGTTTTTTCTATGGAAAATTTCTTCTACTTTTGAAAATAGCTTTTAAAAGAGGGATGACTTCCTACAATCTTTTGGGAAAATGGAAAAAAGTTTGTTTTTATGTTCAGTTAAACAATTCTTGTTCAAATTTTTCCTATTTTTCACTATATTCTGCCTAACACAGTGTCTTCCAATGACTCATATTCACTTGATTATAATGATCTTTTTAGACTCTATAGGCCATAGAAAGATTTTTGTGGTTCACATCGGAAAACTGTGCCACAGACGTGCCTTACCTGCTTTAAAACAGGGGATGTTCATGCTCTTGTTTGTGAACACACAAACACTTTTTGTTTTATTCTCAAAGGGCAATAATTCCAATCCTGCATCAGTAAAATTCTGGTTCACCGCCATCAAACCCAGCTGGTTTGTCTGATTTCGAATACACTTTGCCACAGACTGTTCACTGCCATACACCATGCTGGCATCAAGGAATGAGCTGACTGCGTTGATCTGCTCTCGAATAAATGTCCTAGGATTGCACACGGAAGCGGACTGGATGAACGGCATACAAGAATTTGGTCTCTGCATCCGTGGATCATCGGGGGGGAACTAAAGCAAACAAGCATAAGCAATGCCCAAGAGAAAGTGGTGAGCTGTTATTTTTTAGCGAGTTTTAAGGTGTTTTGAGGTATTTGGGGGTGTTTTAAGGTAGCATTGAGTGGAATGAAAGTTGTGATACCTTAATCGGGAAGCAAGGGGACTTGAAGGCACAGTCAGTCTCACACTGAAGTTCCTGGTTCACTCCTGCACTGTTGAAAGGGGCTAAATCTATATCGTGGGTGATCCACTGGCCCCAGTGCATAAAGACAAGAGAAAGCTCTCGATCATGAGTGATGTTATTGTTGGCTGTTCGAGCAATTTCATTTGACACTTTTCGAACCTGCAGAAAATCAAAATGAAAATGTGTTTGACTATCTTTACCAAGATGAATTTGTCTCTCAGTAGAAGACCTCCTGTGAGGCCATGGATAAGTCTATCTTAAATAGATCATAAGAGTTATCTTTGGCATTAAAAAGACATACATCGTGCCCCAACTGTGTCTAAACTGATGTGATATATATGCTCCAACCCTTTGGCTGTTCCAGCTTGACTCCACATCTGGCAACCACTAAGCTAAGTCAAGTTTCAGGAGAGGCCTTTTTTGTGCCTGAAACTCGTGTATGTGCATGCATCCAGAAATTCAAGAAAGCAGCTGAGAAATACACGTCTTATTGTTTATATAAGAAGTCCTCTTGTGTCCGAGCACATTACAGTACGCTTTGCGTAGAACCTGGGGAGATGGATTTTAAAAGATGTTATGATATTGCCCATATTTTGTATTGTGAAGTGTTTGCAACATTTTTGCACAGCTTTGTCTCTGATAAACATCAGCCAAAGCCACAGATCAATCGCAGAAAACAAATTCCAAGTTAGCAACAAAGATCAGAGAAAAGGATCAGCCAGCCTGAACTCTGGATGCTGCCATTGTTTCATTTCTAATGGATGCAATAAGTGCAGTTTTCACTGTTATTATTTGGGCAAAAATAATGATTCTCACCAGAGGGAGTGGAAATCCGTTGTAAAGCTTTCCTTCACTTACTCCTCTGGGAACAGACACTCCATCTTCATATTCTGCAGGCAGCCAGCGAGCAAATGCGTGGTTGGAGGCTCCAAAATGAGAATGCTTTCTGGAACATTGAAATTATTTCATATAATTATTACTATTATGAAATAATAGTAATTATTTCATAATAATTATTGTATTATTTCACAAATGAAAAGTTTGTAGATGCAAATGTTTTTCAGCCCTTTAAACTATGTCTGATTCCTACATAACAGAGGTGATTGATGCATTTTGTCCAGAAAATACTGAGAAAGTAATACCAAGATTATTACTGCAGATAAAAACCAACTTTTCTGAGGTTAAAGAAAGAGTCTTTATGTGACTATATTAATTTTATTTGGATTTTAAATCTCTGTTTCTTATTGCATCTGTTTCCAGGGATTCCACACAAAGATTCACGGAAGTGCTTGTTGGAAGGGACCTCTGGGATTTGTTTTCCAGCCTTACAGCAGGACTGTCGCCAATGATCTCGGTGTCCATGGCTTTGTCCAGCTGAAGCCTGAAAACCTCCAAGGTCCCCCACCTCTGTGGCAACACTTCACAAGGCTGCCCCTTCAGGAATTTTTTCTCTCATCCCATGTGGATCTCTCAAGCTGCAGCTTTTGCCTGTTACTATATTGTTTCATGCTACTGAAAAGGCTTTGACTCCATCATTTTGTAATTACTCTTCAAACAGACGAGGCGGCAACTAGATCTCCCCTCAGCCTCCTCACTGCCAAACTAAACAAACCCAGCTCCCTCCACACCTCCTCAGATGCCATGTTCTCCAGGCCTTGGAGCAACTTGGAAGCTCTCTTTTGAGGTCTCTTCACTTTTTCCACGTCCCTCTTGAACTCAGGGATCTGAAATTGTTCTGTTGATAGTGTTCATTCTAATATAATTTGCTCATTTGCAATATGAGTGCACCCTTGAACACACCTGCATGCCTACCAATTTTGAAGGCAGGTTTCTTCAGATGACTTTGGGTAATAGGACTGTTCTGGTAAGAAGACTTGAAGCAGAAGCACTAAGAGCAAATTCCCAGTAGGCAACTATGAAACATCAGATATTTTCCCCAAACATTCTGTGAAATCACATAGCCAATAAACTTAAGGTTAACTTCAGTAAACTAAGCAAGCTTGAAAGCAAGTAGGTTATTAAGTATTTCTGCACTATTCTAAACTCTAAAAAATGTCATCAGTTAACTCAGCATCACTTGTTCAGAAGAACAGTGATGCTGGTTGAGCTAATGATCTATGGCATATAGAGGGACACATATACACAAGTTATTTGGAAGAAAACAGTAACTAAATATCAGCTACTGCATAGCAATTTTCTGTATATATATTCTTACATCAGTAAATGCTAGATAACTGTCTATATTAAAAGAAAGAGGTGCTATGCTCACAATTTATAGCAGTGGTCTGTGAAATAAAAGTGTATCCTAGAACATTTAGCACATTATAGCTGAAGCAATGCCATGGAATATTAAGAGTATAGTAATGCCGCAATTCTTGTTTTCATTGCTATGCCTGTCCTTATAGGCAAATTTTAACAAAATACTTAGGTACTAACTCATAGTGTGCTTCTCAAGCAGAGCGAGAGCCTTGTAGAAATGTTTAAGTTTCACAGAACTGCCTCCTTTCTGAGTGCCAGGTTGTCTCTGGCAGCTAGCTGATTTAAGAAGGCTGAGGACAACCCCAGCCTGAACCTAACTATCTACATGGACACTGGTGTGCTTGTGGGTGCTGAAGGTACTGGAGATTGTGCATAAAAGTACAGACTAAAACACATGCAAGGTGAGTGTGAGCATCTTGCATTTGTAATGCAGGGTTGTGCTCTGCATGTACATTTTGTTTCATACCAGTCACACATGATGCAAGCCCACTCACACTTAGGGTCTGGAATGCCACAGAAGGCAACAAATCAACAAATCTGGAAGAGCAGAAGAGAAATCCTTCATTTCTAGGTATCAGGCTAGAAACTTCATCATTTTCTAGTCAAAAAAAAAAAAAAACTAAAAAGCAAATAAGCATTTTTTCCCAGGTTCAAACCAGGAGTGAGGATATGCCCAAAAAGCTGAAGAACTCTTTTTTTTTCCAGATCACAGAATTACACTAGCCAGAACTAGAAAAGCCAAGAATGAAAATCTTCATTCAACTTCCATCCTTATACTTCACAACAAAGTGTACATTTGTGTAACCACACAAATATGTTGAGAACTGTAAATGTATTTTCATTCGCATTACGCAACATATGAACAATGCACCAAACCTAGTTGTATGTGTCACGATGCTTAGTGAGTATAATAAACAGATTATTTGTATCTACAATGTCTAGGAGATCTATGTTTTAAAAATCTTGCTCCTGTACTCAGTCCATCTGAAATTTGACTGTCAACACACTCAACAGATTCAAAGCGTAGTGTCTGCCTGAGTCACAGCTGAGCAATGTTATCCACATTATAGAGGAAAGAAGAGTGATTTTCTGAGGCCTCAAGCTGAGTTAAGTGACTGAGTTAGAATCACGTTCTGACAGCCACAGCCCCAATATCTACTTTCCTCTCCTTTTCATCTCTACCACTCCAAGATGTAGCTTCCCTTCAGCCTAAGCAGCCCATAGAACCAGTGGGTTCAAATCTGAAGGTTTAATGGAAAAGATTTCTTTTTCATGTCAGGCATAGGTAGAAATGAAGCAACTATATAGACATCACTGAAATGAACATTATGAGCATTTCCCTCGTGTTGAAAGAAACTTATGCAGATGACCTAAAGACATCTACCCTGAGCCAATACACGGACTGGAGACTCTCTTTGTCTGTAGACAAATCCTACCGGTTGTTGCACTCTCCAGTAATGGTCCGATAAATGCTATCTTCTTCGCATTTAATGGAATGAATCTGGTAGTAACAGCCTGTTTCTTTGGAAATCATTTCCTTCTGTTGACTGCCTAGTAGGTCTGCAAGAGAAATGAGTAACAATGTTTCTCTTTTCCATCTCTCAGCAACATGAGAAATTTGGCATGGAAAGTAGAACAGGTCTATGCTGAATGAGTCGATCACAAAATCCCACAAGATAATACTAATTTTGGAGAGATTTCAAATGTATAACGCCATTTCAAGGTCTTTTCTCTGGTAACATTGCATAAATGGAGAAGGTTCATGCACTAACTCTGGGTGTCAGAAGTTGACATCTTCTCTGAGAATACCCAGGGCTTTTTACACTGACAGAGTTCAGGTCATGATTAATTTGATCAAATGTAGTCATCTATCTTAGGGTGACTAGGTCTCCACTTGTTCCTCTTTTGTTACAGGTACTTGTTACCTAGGATCTATTAAGAGCATATACACAGAAAGTCACTCTGTACCAGCTGATATTCAGTAACTGGTTTCTCTGAAATAATTTATGTCTCTTTGTCCCTCTATATGCCACAGATGATTAGCTCAACCAGAGTTACTCTTATACCTTGTCAGCCACAATCCATGGAGAGTCCAGTGGGGGTTCATCCTACCCTCAACCAAATCTTGAAGATTATGGGATAAAACACCTTCAGCAAGTGCCCTTTCCTCTCCATGGAAATTCTGTTCAATTTAAAACAGCCCTCATGTAGCTAACTTCAGCTGAGATAAATCAGCCCCAAGAAAAAATGATGATGTGGAGATTTGAGAAACAATGAGAAAAGCAGTCAGACACTGAGTTTGAGGAGTGAGGGACAATGTCACAGCGCTCAGCTCTTAATGAAGCCTTGCATAGGAACTGCTTTGCATCAGCAGATTACCAACGTTAGCTGGGTAGACAGGGATGCTGCTGCTGCTGCCTATTGTATGGAAGAGCTGCATTCCAGTCTGTGCTCCAGTAGATGAGCACTGAGCCCAGAGTGTCCTGGTGGCTGATACTCACTCCTGAGAAGCGACAGAATTTAGATCTAATCATGGAGGTCATATTCAGTTGTTTTAACTCCTTTAACAACTGATCTATCAGGAAGAAGACAAGGTGTGCTGTCAGCACTACAGGAACGATTTGGAGAGCCCATTTTGATTGATATCTCAGAAACATTCAGGCAAAATAGATTAGAAATCTCTAATCTGTGAATCCCTTCTGTTCTCTAGCACTGGCAGAACTGGGGCATCTAGAATAACACTAAATGTGAGCTGAGTCAGAACTGTGGAGGTACAGCATCCGGATTTGAATTGTTAATTTGATGCCTAGACCCCTTTGTGGATCAGTTCTAATCCCTGGGAAAGGGAAGCTGGTATAGCATAGAACAATCTTCCAGGAGAATAATGGGAAGCACCATCACCAACAATATTCCACTAGACTGGAAAAAAAAAATCAGGAGCTCTCAAAGCAAGACACCCTGGACAGTTGGATGCGAGGACCAGAAGTCAAAGGTGGGCTTTTATTCCCAGGAGCCAGAGTCTCTCAGCACTCAAGGCATTTTGCCCCAGATTTAGTTCACTTATTGTTAGCATCTCTGTGATTGGCCTTCTCGCCCTAGGCTGTTTTTATAGTCAGAGGTATGAGAAAGGCACTGCCAAAGATGATTAAAATAGGAGGTAGTTTGGGTCTGCCTTTGGATGTGCTTTATCTTTGCACCACTTGCAAAGTCTGGTCACCTGTGGCCTTAAGGTCAAGTAGAAACAGCTGGGGCATTTATTGTGAAGGGATTTTATCACCATTCATTTGAAAGAGCTGCTCTCTGACATTTTTTTTGATACCTTTTCTGCTATTAGCTGTATGCAAGATATTCTGGTCTAAAGCACATTACCTGTAACATTGAATCCCCTCTTCCCACACAACTGGAGCTTCCTTTTCAGTAGTTTCACAGTAGTTTCCAAATAATCAGCAGCACGGACTGCAGATCTGGTACTTCCTACTGGCTCTTTTAAGTGCTTCAGGAAATCTGCTGGTGTGGCATCCTTTTCCTCTATTTTTTTCTTTGAGCTGAACATAAAAGAGTCCCATTAAGTATCATCTTCAAAATCAGACCTGTTCTGTTGTGCTGGGCTGGGTCATGTACTCAGACACAATATCAGTACTCTGCTCACTTATAACAACAAGCTGGCTGCTCATCAAGTTTACACCTATTCAATTCTTAGCTGAATTTTGGCAAACAAATGATCGTGATCCCTTATTTTCAGTTTGCATTATGTTCTTGTCACAATAAATCTTGGTAAATTATGTGCAAAGCTGGGACAATATGTGAAGAACTGATTTATTCAGTGACTGTATAACTTTTTACATTTAATATGTCACAAAATATGGTCTACGAACAGAGAGACAGTCTCGATCATGTTGCGTCTCTTTCTGGTCCCATGGATCTTTATTGCAGAATGAAACAAATTCCAGAAGGTAAGCAGAGAGACACTCCTCTCCAAAACAGCTTGCTGTCTGTATCCAACCTTTGGGGGCAATAAACAGAGGGATACCTAGTTTCTGAGTTCCACTAAAGCTTATTTGTGACAGGGTATTCATGTACACAGCAGAGCCCATGACTCTGCTCCTTTTCAAGAGAGGTAGAACTTCAGCAGCCGGGAGAGGACTCAACATGTATTCAGCCTACTCATACCACTGCAGACTACTAAGAGGTTCATATAACAGCAGTATAAGCAGTACAAGCTGCTGCAGGCTGGAGGGTGGTCCTGAGGCTGAGAGAAAACACTAGAGGCCAGGAAGACTGAGCAGAAGAATCTGACTACCTCAAGGAGAGTCCTTGAACAGAGGTGTCTCCGTAATGAATATCTGTTAGGAACTAGAAGAAATATATTTTCTCTTATTTCCTTGAAATGTTAAGCCCCTGATACAAAATGGACTCACCTTTCTCGGGCAAGTAAGTACGCTGCATTTACCAGCTGCCTGGCTTCATTAACGCTGCTCAAAAGAGATGAGTCTGAGAGCACTTTCGAGCACCCTACTCAAAAACAAACAAACAAACAAAACCAGCAGAACATAAGGAGACTTTATGATGTACATCAGGAGCTAAAGGAGCACAGCTAAAGGAGGGTTTTTTCATACATCATGTTTTGAATATCTTGAACAAATTTTGCAGCACATAAAACCAAGGCTAAATTTGGACTGAGTATCTGAGTACTATTTAGATTTGTTATCTTGATGACTTACACCTTTCCCACAAGGCTAATTCTGCCTAATCGTCCTGCCTTTACTTCTTCATAAAGCTCTTGTACCAGGATCTTTGTACACATCCTTGCAAGCCTCTTTTAGGAAGAAAAGTAGTATGTAGGGATGTATGAGCCAACATCTGCCTTTGCTGGAGCTTTTTACCTTGCTGTTTCAAGCTTAAATGTCGCTGCTACACTGAGCAAAGCAGATTGGAGGCAATCACATTACATTATCCCAGATGAGGTAAAAATGTGTAGTATGAAGCTGTAGCTGAATACTACAGGAAATTTTCCTGACTTAACTTTAAATGCAGATAGTTCAGTTAGTTTTTGGGCTTTCTGGGCACTCCAAGCACCATCTAGCTATGTTCAAGCTCTGAAGAATCATTCTCTCAGGCATCTCCTCCTCTTCACTGGGAGGTCAAGCTGAGTGTGGCATCTACATTGCAGATGCTCAAGGCAGGCAAGATGAACCTCATGCTAGATGTGCTGAAGCTCATGGCAGGCAATGACTCTGCTTTGTCCACACCAGGTTTTTCTCAGCTGGCCCTTGCTCCCAGTGCACCAACCTTCTGACAGGCACCACAGGGGGTAGAAAGAGGTTGCTGTGAGGGCAGCTGACAAGTTAGTATGGCAGGAGCAGCAAAACATGTCTTCCAGTTACCATCAAAGCAACAATATGTAACACAAGGAATGTTAGTGAAGAATGGGAGAAGAGAACAGGGTGAAGGAGCTCCAGCAACAGTTAACAGGAGGTGCAACAAGGAACTGAGCAAATGTATGACATAAGAGATCTTACAAAACTGAAATTATCTTTGAGAGCTCCAAAATGCAACAAAAATTGGCCAAAAGGTTCACAAAGAGAATGGGAATTGGGTGAGTACAAGAGGCTACATGGATGTAAACAGAGAGTGATTAGAGAAGCCCTGGATCTCAAAAAAAAAAAAAAGCTGAAAACTAGCTAAAGAAAAATAGTGAGAAAAGAGGACAGGCATTATCTATCAGGCCCCTTAATGTTCATCTAATTGTTTCCTTTGTGTAAAAGGACAGGCAAATTTTGCTACAGCTGGGATTTAAAAATAATCAGCAGTTGTTTCACCTGTGTGTGACTGAACTAGTAAGACCTGATCATGCATGATATGACCCTAACACTGAACCTTGGCAGCCTGGAGGAAAGGTCACTCTCCCCAAGACTGGGTTCTAAGAGTTCACAATAAGACCACAAGTCTGCCAGAGTTTTGGGGTGGCTTTAGCAAAAGGTTTTATAAGTGTATATGACAACAGAGTTTGTGAACTCTAGTGCTAGATCTTGCTACAACAAAATTTAGTATAGAGAAAATTCAGATCTGCCTGGGAAGAAGACAAACGCACTTGTAACATCCCCTTCTCACATATGTGCAGGTGTCTCAGTGGGGCCTAGCTTTCTATTCAGCCACTCATTGGCTTTCAGGATTTCAACATATCTCACATTGTCCTCCTGAGGCCCTTAGGCATAGGTCACTCAGTTCCCTTTGCAAGATGCTGTTACTCCTACTTAGTTGTCAGTTTGCAGCTGATTCCAAGGTTCCTGGCCCCAACTTTTCCCACCACAGACCCTGGCCTGATTGCCGGCCTGGGATGACCACAAGTGTGACTTAGGGGTATTGGAGCCCTTTGCTGCCAGAAGAAAGCTCTAGATTAGAGGATGTTGAAACAGCTACATCCTGTCCTACAGTTCTCCCAAAGCAGAGAAAATTAATGGTTATACTTCTGTTGATTCACTGTATGGTGATCAGGCCTTCAGCACAGCTACACAACCCACCCCATTGCTTCTGCCTCAAGGCTCTCCATTACATTAAAGCCTACCTTTGAGAAAATTAACCCTTGTACGTGGTTGCCTTGTACAACCATGGCATGTTCATTTCTGTGCATGAATTGTTTGAAAGAGTATCTGATGTAAAAATTGCTGCTTGCTTTCTAATTTGATTTTCTCTAGCTTCCCCTTCTAGGCACTGTCCTGTCCCATCTACTGCAAATGAAGGCTTGTTGTTGTGACTTTTGTTCTGAAGACCTTTATTCTGGAGCATGCTGTGGGTTAGAGGAGCTGCATTTGGAACAAATTATGTAAATATCTAGTCTCTTTTTATGTCAGGTGCCACTTGCACAATGTCCTTTTTACAGTCTCCATTCTGAAGCTAGTAAAGTTAGTTGTGTCAAATTTCTACTTACAATTATCCACCTTTTTTTTATTTGAAGTTACTGAATTTTAAGTTCTTGGGCCAAAATGTACATGAACACGATGCATGCAAGTTCAATATTAATAGTCAGATAAAACAGTTTATCTCTTCCTACAAAAAAGTATAGAAGAAAACAATCTTGCCAATGCTAACATTTTCCTTGAAGAGTCAGACCATAACTGAGGAAAAAGGACCTGAGTGTGACAAAAGAACCATCCTTCTCCCCATTAACTTTGTTCTCAGAAATAAGCTACACATTTCTGCTGAGACTTTCAAAGAAGTTTCTGCAGAAAACTTTTGTGGAACAGAGAAGCTTGTTGTATAAGTAATCCCACTGAGGAGCACAATGCTTCTCAGGTGTGAAAACAGTGGAAACTTCATTTTCAAAATACATAGAAAAATAGAATGTCACATGTCTACGGAACACAAAGCATCTGGTTTCTAATCAGGCAATGGATTGTGTGACAGTCATATGTAATGTGGGAGATGACAAGTAAACATAATGAGATGATATGACAATGAAGCCCTGTGGGAACATCCTGATCCTAGATCCACCTATTTACTGATGCTGGGAACCCTCCCCACAAGTATGTGGGTAAATGCCAACATCCTTATATCTCATTCACTCACATCTGCATAATGCATGGCCCTAGGTGACAATCATTTTGGTCCAGAATGTCCTAAAGCCACTTTGCCTGTGATACAGTGAGTTCAGTGGACCCATACTGAATAGGACTTGTTGCATATTTTCACGTGGACCTAATATTGTATTGTTTGATGTAGCTACCAGAAATCCACTGAAAGTTACAGGACAATAAAAGATCATATACTAGTAGTAGTTTATCATCCATTTCACAGATCCGACTTGCATGGTTATGGGAGGTTTTGAGAGGATTACTTTTTGCCCTTCTTTCGAAACTGTTTTTCCCTGTAAGAAGGGACATACACTTAGAACACGCATAGGAGAAGCCAAATACATGACCTGTGTCTCGGTCTCCCTGTTACAAAGTGAAAATCATGCCCTTTGACGACCAAATATAGACAAGTTTCTTAGGCATTGACTTCATTTTTGGTGAGGAAATCTACAGGATATTTCGAATTCGTCTTTGAGCTACATCTAACTAAGAACTCGGACTACATTCTGCACCAAATCCTCCACACAATATTACACCCTTTTAATCACAACTGCAACAGAAGCAGGAGAAACGAAATCTTACTATTTAATGAGGAGTCCAGTGCCCCGACTAGGCTCAGGGTGATGATGGATCCTAAGAAAGTAATTCTTGATTTGGTCCCTAGAGAGAAACACAACAGAAGACTTCTCATTTAGCTGTAACTGAATGAACAAGCTTTCACTGAAGCATCAAGAGAGAGTGACTGTTTATGTTCAGTTTGAACACTTCTTTCAGGATCTAGGAAGAAAATACAGACTGTTTCTGATCATGTTTGTAGTTTGGCTGAAGAAGCTGTAGGTGTTGGGAGGGCACGGGCCATACCTGTCATGTGGGGCATTCAGTAAATTGGACAAAATAACTACCAAGGAGGACGTAGCCAAATACAGTTCAGCCTTCATTAATGAAATACAGTTCAGCCTTCATTAATGAAGACTGTCAAGCAGGTGGATTGGAAGAGGGCAGTGTCCTGATATACTGGAAGGAAAGGAGGGTCCACTGCAGGTGGTTAGCATAAGGAGATTAGACTCAATATGTCTACTGTCATCCTGTCCCGTCTGCCACCTTTTTTATCTTCTTATTTATACGCTGATCTAAACAAGCTGCTATAAGACTAGCACAGGACCTCTAGCTTTTGATCGCCTTCATCAGTTTTCTTCATACTCCCTGTCACTAATCTTTTTCACCCCAACACTAGAATTCTGTATCATTTGAACTCAGATATAGATACAGATAGTTTGATACAGAGGTAGAATGCCTTCCCTGAAAGAAAACAACTGGAAAGTTGCAATTAAATATATTTAAAGTCATTCAGTCAATATTTTAATTGACTCAGATTAGAATAGGAAATACTGATGGCAGTTGGAATAACTCATGAGCTTCATACAATGGAGCAGGTTATCTTTTATTTGAAATCTGTGGGAAATTTTTGAATCATATTGTCAGGAATTTAAGGTTGCTTATTCCTAGTAATCTTTTACTGCAGGGTATCACCACATGAGACAGAGAAACTCTCTTCTCTCCCTTATTTAAATAAATGCATTTCATGTATGCCTGGAGAAGAAGGAAAGATGAAGGAACACCAGCTTGTAGAGCTCTACTCTGTCTCCTTATCTCCTTGGGTTTATCCAAGAACACATCAACACCTTCACCACGAATATCAAAGCATTTAAATATAGAAATAAAATTAAAAGGCGCTGATCTCACCTGCCATGTCTGCAGATCTGGTGGGGCATTTGAAATAAGGCAGTCTTTTATAGTATCTGCACATAGCTCAGGACAGAAATTAGTTGAGTCTGGGTGTGACCAAAAGAGGAGAACTTGGGACAAGATTGAGCCAAAAGGAAGTAGCTATTTTACTTTCCTGGATTAAGCAGAAAGATGCACACTGCTCCATTCCTTATGGTAAGAGCTGATTTCCTTTTTGACAAATCAGTAAAAAAGACAAAGTAAAAAAAGTAAAAAGTAAGAGAAACAAGAATAAAAGTATACATTTCTTTTCTGCAAGGTAAAAGAGATCATCTTAATGCTAATATAGCAAAAGGTGATGGTGGAAATTGTCTTCTTTTCCCCTTTTCCTTGGCATGTCTGGTTTGGAAAACGTGCCATATACCAGTATTGCTTCTGTGGGGCATACTGAGGTCCAAATATGGTAGGTCTGAATGGGGGAATCCGTGGGCTGCATGCAGTTTCTGTGTGTATACCCGGTAAATTCTAAATATCTCTCATGAACTGTAGACCATGGGTGTATAGAAGGAAAGATGCATTTGTTTGTCAAAGCACAACACAAAACTGTAAGTGTAATCTGCTATTGAAATTCATAGATTTGGCAGGACTGTATAGACATAATGTTTATAAAAGATAAAAATGGAAAATTTCAACCTGACTTTAAAAGGACGTAGTTGGATAAATGCCATTTGAGTTACCCACAAAAATTTGCCAGGAAAACCAAAGCTGTCTCTAAAATTGATTAGCTAAATCACTGCTAAATCACTGTGAAAATCAAAGACTGGACAAAGAACAAGGCAGTTGTATAAAGCAGATTAGAGCTGTCTCCAGTCAAATCAAACATATATTAATATAGACAGACAACAAATTAACTCAGTGCAGACAAGAAGAATAGGTCAGAAGAACAGAATGGGGTATTTCATCCTGAAATATCTGGAATCGACCAAGATGTTTCGTTGACCAAGTGGTTCAACATGAATTCCAAAAGCTAAACAGTGGCGGGAAAAGTTGTACTTTGATGTATAAACAGGAAGGCAGTATAAAAAATTTACTTCTTTGAACACCAGGCATAATGACTTCAAAACACAATGATGAGGGAAAAAGTGCTAAATATGGCATCCAGTGACCCTTATATGTTGCAGCTCAGAAGTGAATTTCAACAAAGTCTCCCAAGTACAAAGAAAAGCTGGAAGCAACCACAGAGCAATCAGAAAGTTTTTCTTGTCCAAATGTGCAATAATCCAGATTTCACAGTAATTCCTATCTAAAAGTCAACATTAATGCTCAGTATGGAAAAAAAAACACATAGTAACAATGCTGAACTATAGGAAAGAAGCATTTGTTGATACGAGGGACTGAGTCAGGAAAGGCTGACACCAGAAGTGCAGGAAATAAAATCTGTATTTTAAGGAAACACTAAATCAGTCATACAACAAAGCTTTAACAAACTAGATATCTAGAACTCAAAATAAAATGTATTATTACCCATGGTGAAGAGTTTCTTGGGGTCAAAGAAAATTATGTTATGGTTTGGAAGGATAAACAGAAATATGAATAAATGAACAGGCAGTATCATAGATGACCTTGTGATAATGAGTCAACAATAGAAGCAATAAGGAGTAAACAATAGAAGCAATTTCTGAGAAAACATAATGTATCTAAAATCAGGGATTATGGGTCCTGCCTTGTGATGATTTTGTGTACCTCCTTGTCAACTTTTTATCTGAATTATGCTGAGCTTCAGCCCTTCTTAGACATGTGAGAAGCTATGACACGGAAAAAACCATGGAGAAAGGAGGAGGGGATGGTAATGTACAGCTTATTTCTCAGACACTGCCATTCATAGACAGCTGAGAAGAGTATGTCTCCGGGGACTATATATTATTCATCAGAGTCCTCCCTGCAACCCAAAGCGCGCACTACTCTTCCCCCAGAACACCTCCTCAGGGCAGGCAGAGGTGCTGTATCTCCCCAAGAACAGCTGAGAAAGAAAAGAGTAAGACTATGTTTCTGGTTGGAGTATCTCTGCCTCAGGTGAGGAGCTGAAGCTAGAAGCTCATCTGCAGATCATATCCAGGCTGCAGGAGGATGAGTCTCTCTGAGAACCCATCAATCTCCATGTCAGTCCTAATACTATTGACTCCTGATTCCTGCTCCTGCTATCCATTTCCACTGGAAAAGTCTTGAGTGGTCCTTCCAGACCTTGGGACATCCTTGTTTGAGCCATTCCTGTATCCACTGTGTTCTTTCTGGCATATGGTACCAGAACCACACATGGTGGCCAAGATAGGAGAAGAAATCAATATATGTAAAGACATGATGTTGTTCCCTGTTTTCTCTCCTGACCTTTCATAATACTTGATTGGTTTTTGGTCACTGGCACTTGATATGTAAAGTCATCATTTCCCCATATATAGTCTTTTACATTTATTAACACTGATTTTCATCTTTCACTTTATTGCTCTGTTCTGATACAAATAATACAAAAGTATTCAGCATTTTTGTTCTGTGTTTGATCTACAGTTGGAGGAGGAAAGATACTTTTAACTTATGAGAGTGAAGTTTCTTGTCCTTTGTCAAGAAAACCTGATAAACAGTATCTATAAACACCTTAAGAAGCAAGCTTTTTGAGTGGCCTCAGACAACATGTCATGAAGTAATCCATGAACAAGAGCTGAGCTGAAGAGATACAGAGACTGATCACGTTGAGTTTTGGCAAATCTGATTGCATTCAGTAAATTTCAGAAGATGACACATAGTCAAAATTGGTAGGTAAACTGACAATTCAGTAACACCTGTCTGGTCAAGGTCAGCATATGACAAAATAAAAGTAGAAGCCATGCCTTTTGTTTTCTTTGCATCTGTTTCAGTAGTCATTTCCACCACATTCTTGGGAAGAAGTCCTCTTTGCTTAAAAAGTCACCACAATAAATTAGTTACAGTTGTGATATTTGTCAGCATGGTTATAAGAGTAATATCCCTTATTTATGAATCAAAAAGTACCTTTTCAATTGCTTCCTTACCCTGAAAAAGCTATTGGTATAAGCACTTGTGCCTGACATTACAGTGTTCACAGAGGGAGAGTTTTCTGGTTTAAACTGAGTTTAATTTGCCAAACTCTTGCCCAGACTAGCACTTAGAGAAGCCTATCTGTCTGATTCATCAAAAGGGAGATTAATTACTGACTTAGCTACAGTGCACATGTTCTTTAATATCACTTAACAACAAGAAGCGCTTAGCACGAATCTTGGTGCAAACATGAAATGCACGTATCTACCACTTCCCTCCCTCTTGTCTTGTCTTGTCTTCTTCAGTACTCAGAAGCAGGCACCTCCATCCTATCAAAGCTACTGGGGAATTTGAAATCAGTATTTCTACCACTCTGTGGAATGACTCTTGACCCTACTTGGAAAGCTGGAACAAGTGGCAATCGAGGTAAATTAAACCCAGCGGAATAATAATCAGAAATAAGACAAAAATATTGAATGACAAGGATCAACAATCCTCAGAAGAGATTGCTATAATAAATATTCATCTTCTATCTCATGATAATTTCAGCTCAAGGTCAGGAAGAAGAGCTGGGTGAGTGTGAGCATCCTATCACAAAGCAGTAAACACTCTCACTAGTAGCACACAGATCATGATCGAGGAGCCTAAAATTTCTTACAATAAAAAGACACTAATGTAATTGGAAATTGCAGGTTCAAAAATAAACAAAAGGAGAGATTTTCTTCACATAGCACACAGCTGTGAAATCCCTAGATGCAGAATGAGTCCAAAGACTAAGCAGACAAATTCACGGAAGAAATAACCTCCCAAAATGTGTTAAATTGGAAGACTCCAATACAGTTCAGGAAACCAGGACGGCAAACTGCACAAAGACAGAAAGTAGAGGGGAAATACCACTGCACGTTTGCTCATTTTTGTTTTTATTAGAGGTCTTACCAGTCCACAGTAGCCCTAGCAGATTACAGTATGTATCTTACTTTACATTTGTAGCTGTGTCCAAGGATGACATTTACCTTTCTCAAAACAGTATAGGAGTGTTTGACTGATGCTCAATTAGCATCGTCTGTGACCATAACTATTTTCTATTCCATCAGATAAGTTATTAATAAAATCACCAGATAATGGTGGATCCTGAACAGCCACTCATGGCTCTCTTGCATTCAAGAGTGACCCACGGATAATTCTTGTCTAAGTAACAGGTTAGTTAGTTAGTTTGGCACCCACTCTGTATTGCTTTCTTCTAGACTATGCTTTCATAGTTTGCTTAAAAGAATGTAATTTGAAGCTATGCCAAAAGCCTTACTGGAACACATCTGTGATGCCTTTTTATTCTTTGTCCGTTAGATTTGCTGCCCTGATTGGTTTGGCATGATTACTTGACAAGCCCATGTTGACACTGGCTCATCACCTTAGTCATTAATAAATAATCAAACAAATTTCCTGGTTCTTTTTTTCTGAAGATCTGTACTGGATTTGTCCTAATCTGTGTCCTTCACGCTCCTCTATTCTCAGAGAAAAATGTCACAAGCTTGAAGATTTCGTCAAAGAATTCAGGAGAGTTTTGTCAGATCTTTAAACATCACAACCTAAAATTCTGAAAACTTCTAACCCATGTAAATTAAAAGCTGCAGCTTTGTCAGTATTATGAAAAAYACATGGCTTTTATTGACTTTTAAAGTGAAGACTGATACCAGGAAGGCAGTAAATATTTTGGCCTTCAGACATCATAGGCTGACAGCTGTCCCTCTCCAGCACATTGTGGACCTGTGTTTTGTTCTTTTCCCTTGATGCATCTATTGAATGTGTGAGGGCAGCAAGGCTTTGTAGCAGATTGGTGGCAGCAGGGTCACTTACGCAGGGGATTCGGCATCTTTGTCTGTCCATGGGAGTTAGACAAACGTGAACAGGGGAGATGATGAGAGTGCTCCAAATTGTACTGTCTGGAGTGYGTGAGTTGCACATGGAGAGGGAGCATCTGTGAAGCACCCGGGGGCCGAGGGTAAATTGTGTGTTTGTGCACAGGAACTGGGAAGCTGTGTGTTCTACAAACCTGGGGCTGGCAGCTCTGTGGTGGTATGTCCTCCCACCCTGGGGAAAGCACATTCATGTAGAGAGTATGGAGTGCTAATGCAGGGAGAGCCTCAGCTCTTCACTGCGGGAGTTACATGTCTGGGGTCTGCAGCTCTGTGATTTACTGTGGGTGTGAGGGGGCGTGAGAGTTGAAGGCTATGTCGCAGGCAGCTCGGTCTAAGGGGGAGGCTGTCACTGGGGTTATTGGCTCCTCACTTAGTGCACGTGTGTCTGCGCCACGTGTATCTGCAGCAGCTGATATTTGTGCCAGGCTGGCAGGAGAGGCTTGGGGCACGAATAAGGGTGCTGAGCTTCCTTGTACAGAGGTGGGAGCTGAGAGTGACAGATGGCACAGAAGGTTGTGCTGGAAGGAACTGAGAAGTGGCAATGGTCAGAAACCCACAGGTGGTGCCCAGATGCTGCTGGTAAAGAACAAAACAGTGGCCAACATGTCCTGGTTCTGTGTGCGCTGAATGGTGTACCACATCTGCTAGCGCTCCAAGGCCACGCCACAGTCCTCCATGCCCTGCCCCGTGCTGAYTGCACAGATTTCCACTGCATTTACTAATCTCAGAATATTCCACGGCACATCAATGTTTTAATGCCAGAATTATGCAAGATTCAAACTACATAATGTATCACTAATTGGCACTCAGATTTTTTTAAAATGGAATTTCAATTCTGAACTACAGAAATCCTAATAACTGATGTACCAAGAAATAGTGCTGTTTCATCAGATAAGAAATGAGTTATTTTCAGAAAAAATCCTCACCTACTGCAGTACTGTTTTTTATGATCATTCTACACAACTTAATACAAGTTGTTGTGAGCAGGCCAGAAGTCACTGATGTTCAAAAGGAAATTCTCATTGATAATCAGTCACGCAAATCCCCAAAGATTAAGTTGCCAGTCCTTCCTGCTGTTTAAATATTTTCATAGTTTTTTATTAAGCCAAAATAAATAAAAAGAAAATGTGAGGAAGAAAATTGTAAATTARTATCTATCATGTTACATTTGAAAAAAAAATAGTGAAGGTTAAGTTTTCAGGAGCTGAAAATACAGTGTAAACTTTTTGCCTCAGAAGAGAAGTTCAAAATTAAAATCAGAAGCTGGCCACCAGTATCATATTGATTCTAATCACCCTGACTGAAGCTCTACCTTGTCTACCTATCAATCTGCATACAAAATGTACATAAGCAGAAGTCCCCAAAGCATTATGTATCTAACTTCTTGCTGAAATGAAGGAATGTGAGTCTTTAAACATATATATATATATATATATATGTATATATATATATATGAATATATCTGCTAGCACTGTTAGGTATGGGATTTTACTCATTAGGAGGATAATGCTTACAATTCCAGGTATCTGAAAGGTGGCTTTGCTAGAACTTTTTTGTATTTTTGATATGTATTATCGCAATTGCATAGGTACCTCAGAGACGGTCTGGGAATCCCCAGTTGTTACTGATACTCTAAAACTACAAGGACAGAGACAGTACCTGCATTCAAAGATATGCATCATCATTTGCAGGTGGCCTGATTGCCAACTCTGAGGATCAGAGCTACTGGCCATTTGCATTGCAGATGTGGCATTAGATGTGCCCTTCCAATTACTCCAAGCCTAGGCACATCTGAAATGCCCAGGGCATTCAGCTGTCCACTGGGAAGCTGTCCTATGCCATCCCCAGATAGCAATTCTGGTGCTTTGGTGCAGCCTTCTGAGTTTCAAGAGAAACCAGGATAGCTTGTCATCAAGGCTGCTGTTCATTTTAGCAGAGCATGTGAGAGATTTGGGCAGCCAGTTATGTAGACAGCCTATCAAGCAACAGGTTCCTCTATAGCATCTCCTCTCTGTTCTTAGTAGTGCAGAGTTGATGATTTCCTTTCTTTCAGGCTTCTTGGCATTACTATTCAGGTAAATGGAAATATCTTAGGCTGTGGATCTTCACCTGGAAATCCTGATRTGTATCTGCTAACCTGTAGCTATGGGGGGCTTATTCAGGTGCAGATTCAAACCTGTAAAGCTCCTTCTTCACCTGCCAAGGACATATTCTTCCTATATTTTGAACTGTGGTTTTATTTACATATTTGTGACCTTGCCCAGGGCACTGTGGCACAGAACAGCKACCACTGCTTCAGAAAACAGTGTCCAGCACATGTTCTGGTCCAATAAATGGCCTTATGATGAAGCATTTATAAAGTCATGAAGTGAGTAGAATAAGGAAGCATACGGATATGCCGTATCTAAGCCTGGATACAGGCTTGCTACTGGATAAACCCAGGTGCAGATGTAAGGGACTAACCCCAGAACAACAATGTGATTTGAAATCTGTTCAATTAAAAACAAAGAAGCAGTGGACTRAGCAATATTTTTTTCCTTTACTCCTCTTCACCACAGCTGGGAGCTGCAGTTCTCCCACCTAGAATGCTTCCTTTTTGTACGTGGTTTGGACAGATCTACACCCATCAGCCAGCAGCTCTGGAGGAGGGAAGTATGCACACTAGGAGCACCTCGCCCTCCACCCTGAGATGATAACTGAAGAGGAATGCCAAAAGGAATGTGCCCCATGCCCAAGGCACAGCTCCCTTGGGGTCTGGCCACTTCTGTTTCTTTCATCAGCAGGAGCTTCACACGGTTGATGTGGGGCTGATAACAGCGACAGATGCTCAAGAGACAGCATCACAGGTCCTTGCAGCACCACTGAAGTGCTCTGTTGAAGAACTTCTCCAGCTATATGAGGACCACAGAGGAGATTCTTATCCATTTGTGAAGATCACCTCAGAAGGCTTAACCACTCATGAATGCCCAGGGATATGAAGCCTTCTTAGTGCAGGCCTCTGTCAGCTGTTTTGGTGAGGTACCTAGGTGAGTGCCCAGTGGCTATGTCCACTACATAGTGGAAACAGGTGAGTCCCCCACTCCTGCCAGCAGACAGAGGCAGCACCATCAGTGACTAACAGTTTGCATTGTGGCTGTTTCCACAGAAGTTATCTGTGTAGATATTGTCCATTGCCATACTGGATAGCTGAGTGCCAGGTGCAGGTCCACAGGGCAGCCTGAATGCTGTTTCTTCCATTGCCAACCTGCATCCCTCTCCACAGTCACTGATGTTGCAGGGACCATGATGCAACTCAGTGGGGTGTGGTGTTCAGCCTACCTCTGCTCTGAGAAGTGGGCCCAGTTTCCAGGACATAAAAGCTGTGGAAGGCCATCTGTGCCTTTCTAGTACAATGGTAGGGCACACCATACCCACCAGGACAATAAAATCTTCAACTCCTCCCCATGAATCAACATTCTCCCTGTCCCATTTTTTAGTAAAATGGTCCTTCCATTCCTTTCTGCTTTTCTTTTACTCTGTAATCCTATGTTCAGTCTGGAGAATAGGAGATGGCTTCCATAGAGCTGAGGTTAACAGGTCTAGCAAGAGACCTCTGCTCTCACTTACACTCAAACAGGAGAAGGGTTTCTCTGGTTTATATTATCTTCTTGCTCTGTAGCCAACTTCCATCTTGTTCCAGAATCTGGGACAGCTGAAACCAAAACAGGAGGAGTTGTCAGGCCCCAAGAAAGCCACAAGGAGAATACATGGCTTCAAAAGCTCCAGCTAGTTATTTAAACAAAGAAGGATTGGAAGAAACTTTAGGTACTCACTCTAGTTTTCAGATGTGCTACACCAGCTGCGGGACTTAGGAGTCATTTGCCACAGTGGACTCTTCCTGAATTTGATTTCCCCTGAGATGATTTCTAGAAAGGCTTAACACACAAGTAGGTGAGGAAATTTAGCACAAATTTCTGAAATTGATTCAGTGCTTAACCATGTGAAGGCATGTCTGCAGGAACCCCAGACCCCAGATTTGTTGGAGTTCATTAGTATTTACCACGCACAAGTAGTAGGTCTTCTCTGSAACTCAATAAGCCATATTAGAATCAATAAGATGCTTAAACATGTCCATCAGGACACTATCAACAGGACAAGTTGTATTCAATATTGTGTCAGGTAATGTGATGCAACAGTGACCACAGCATGCCGAGTCTAGCAAAGTCAGCACTCAAAAAAAGCAGTCACTTTTTCGAAGCTTGGAGGATAAAAGGGTAAAAACTTGTAAGTGGAAGCATGGTTTGAACTACTTCTCTGAATAAAAAGTCTGTCTCATGAGTATAGCTTTTCTCGTGGTTTTCTATATTGCATAATATTGGAAAATGATACTTATTTCATGAGAAGAGCTGTCACTTGTTCTATTGAACTCCATTTTTTTTTATAAACACATCCTGTTCTTTCTATTAGGCAAGATTGTTTTATCTGTAAATATCAGAAGAACTGTAGAGATGTTCACAAGCAGTGATACAAGATTAGACAAGAAAAAAAGGTCAACAAAAAAGATCTCTAAGTATATTTGTGGGAATTCTGACTAGTGCAACAGAAGCATGAGTCAATCCAGGCTGCAGAAAAAAAAAAAAAAAAAAAAAAACAGATAGGAATCTGGTTCCTCCCAGATCCTGGATCTGGAGCCCTTCAGACAATCCTTTTGCCCTCTGTTCCCCTCCAGAACCCTCACTCAAGCTCTGGTCCTCTCCAGGCTCCCCTATTTCGGATACTGGTGCTTTCCAGGCCCCTCTGTTCCCTCTCTGGTCTTCTCTAGGTCTCTTCATTCAGGTCTGGAGCCTAATGGCCCTTTTCATATGCACTGTGAACCCCCTCAGTACTTTTCATTTGGGCTCTAATAACCTAGTCCTCCCCAGGCTCCTCTGTTTGATGTCTGGGATTCTAGCTCTGAAGAGTGTTTGAATCCTTGCCCTGAAACAAAACCTGCTGTCAATATGCATAAAATGAGTAACGAGAAACAGCTCATTCCTTATGCTTACAAAGTGTGCTGAGCAGGACTCTAGCAGCTTTCCAACTCTGAAGGCTCTCCACTCTGTGAGCCATACTCAGACTTGAACCCCCAAGCTGGCACTTCCTAAAGAGTCTGTATCCATCCATTGCAGCACTCTTGTCATGTGAGCCGTGTGTGAATCACATCTCCATGACCCAAAGAGTTTGTAGGCCTATAACTGCACACAGGCTTCTAACTCCTCCTGTTCATTCTCCAGTGCATGCATTAGTGTACATGCACTAGGCATTAGCCTTCAGAGGGGCACCCAGATGTGTTGTCTTCCTAGAAAAGGCTTGAGAGCTTTCCCCATAATGTTGTCTCATATGCCTTTCCTTTTTTACTTCCATACACTTGTTGTAATTCCAGTTCAGACCTGTTTTGTTGATTAAGAGGTCCCTTCTGCTTACATCACCCTAGACCTTTTGTTTGCCAACCTTGTCCACCACTTCCTTGCTTGACCTTTCATTACTATCTCCCACCTCTGTCATTCCTAGTTTAAAGCCCTCCTCACCAGGTTGGCCCGCCTGTTGGCAGAGATACATTTACTCCATTTCATTAGGTAGATCCCATCTCTGCCAAGCACTTGTTCCTTGAATAGATTCCCACTGTCACAGAAACCAAAACTCTATAGTCAACACCGGCTGTCAGGTGATGATCCGCAGGATCCACTCAGTCCTCCTCAAGCCCTTCCCTCTCACTGACAGGATCAAGACAGCCACGCTCTTGATGATCCACCCCAGAGTTACGCAGTCATGTTTGAGAGACTTTCCCGGTCTCTCCTGGCACTATTGTTAGTGACCACATGGAAGAGCAGCAGGGTGTAACAGTCTGAGTCAGATCAGCCTCAGAAGCCTTTCCACAACATGCCAAATATGAGCCACCGGCAAGCAGTATATCTCCCTAAATAGCAGGTCAGGCCAGCAGATGGGGCCTCTGTCTCCAGCAGCAGGAAGTCTCCAACTACAAGTTGTCACTGATTCCTCTTAATGCTCCTGTGTGGCCAAAGCTCCACTGGCAGAGGTGCTCCATTTGAAAGAGTCCCCAGCTCCTCATTAGCTGCAAGGAGAATGAACCTGTTCCAAAGTTCCAAGTCTTCCAACAGAGAAATAGCCCAACCCCTTTTCCTATTGCCAGAAGTCCCCAGCTTCCAGCCTTCACCATCATGGGAGTTTCCACATTCTGATCCTATAGGCACTGACTCTTCCTGCCCTCTGCTACAGGTAGAAGTTCAGGATCCTGGAGCTGCAGAGCCTCAGAGAAGATCCAGTTGATACCTTGCTTATTGTCTCTGATGCTCTACAGTCTGGTGACCTCCTCGCTTGACTTGTCAGCTCAGCTTCTTCACTACTGCATGCAGAAGSTATCAACCCCAGTCTCAGCAGGAGGTCTTAGCAGCTTGGCAAGTTGTGCCCTCCATCTGAAGCTCCATCTGAACTGAAGCCTCAGATGTTGCARGGACAGTTATTCCAACAGCTGATGGGGACCAAGCCCTGTGTCACATCACTGCCACAGTTGAGGATGTATATGCTACTCTGAGCAGTATTGCCAGGTTTATCTTTGCACCCTGCTGCACAATTGCTTCATCTGTTGGGTGCCTCTGAGAGCCATGCTCTGTGCCTTGCTGATAGAGAGGAGGTGAGACAAGATGGGATGCAGAGGTCCAGTCATGTGCCTCTCCCAGGCTGTTGTGCAACACAGCRTAAGCTCAACATAAGCTGCTGTGATGGCCGAGCGGTGAAGGCGTTGGACTTGAAATCCAATGGGGTATTCCCTGCGCAGGTTCAAATCCTGCTCACAGCGGGTGCTTTTACTTGTAGCCCCTGCCCTCTCATCACCAGGATGGAAGAACAGACACCCACCCATTATTGCTCATAAGAATGACTCGAGAAGAAAGCACAAAGCAATTTAGTAGTCTTCTCCTTACCTCCAGGTCTGACACTAGCTGAGCTCTTCCCTTAGGAGGATTGAGGTAGAGGCAGTCAGTAAGGCAGTAAGTATGACATGATGCTCAAATGTTTGCAAGCTGACATGTACTTGTCCTTATTCATACTTGTCCTCCTTGTCCATGGTTGTACTTATTTCGTGCCCTGCACCTGTAGCATTTTTCTGCAGGGGGGATCTAGCTTGATGGCAGGGGTTGGAGGGAGGATGGGCCACAGCTACTCCATACAACTACACAATTCATCCAGCCCTGGAGATGCTTCCTCTTCCTAGAGCAAGTCACCTGAGCTGTCCAAGAGCTGCAATAGGGCAGCTCTTGTCCCTGGCATAGAACAATTCCACTGTGAAGAAAAAGGCTTGGACCTTCCATAGAGGGTGAGAAGCCCCTTCCCTGACTGGGAATTGAACCCAGGCCATGGGAGTGAGAGTGCCAAATCCTGACCGCTAGACCACCAGGGATGAGGTGAGTGTGTTTCTGGTGATAGCCAGCAGCCTGGTTCCACAGGGACAGACGGATCCATGACCTCACAGCCCCAAGCTGAAACCAGCAAAACTGGACTTTACAGACTTTCTGGGGGACTCTGCAGGGATTTCTGCTCCTTTCTGCAAGACATGACATGGGGGAGACCCTCTGTCCAAGGAACCTTGTCCCTACCAGACCCGGGAAGCAGAAAGTGGCTACTCAGGGGCTCTGATCACCACTGAAAGCAAGTTTAAGGCAGGGAATGGTGACCAATGGTTCAAGTGAGAAACTAGCAGTCCCTGGGGGGTTCACTAGAGAGGTTCAGTTCTGCTGATGATGGAGCAAGGTCCCAATTTATACTGTTGCAAACYGGCAGGCTCAGATGCCACACATCACACTGGACACAGTCAAGCTTTATGGTTCCTAATGCAATGGTACAAGGACCCTGGCTCTTGGTGTTCAGCCGGGGTCCCCTACTAATAATCCCCTAGAACAAAGCAGAACAAAGTGCTAGGGAAAGTGTGGGCCCACTGCTGAAAGGGATTGAATGGGACAGGGGCCCTGGTGACGAAGGATACAGAGAAAGGCAGAGATACTCAATGCCTTCTTTGCTTCAGTCTTTACAACATGCCCAATGCTGTTGCATAGAGGAGTTCTCTGTGGAAGAGCTTTATTCCCCCTTGTATTGAAGACCTCAGGAACACATTAACAGACCTAAATGATAGAGGCAAAAAATACATGAGTTAGTATATTATGATGACTGCCAATCCTCTCTGGATACATTTCAATCACACCTGAGCATCTGAAGAGCACCAGATCTTCTGGTACAGTAATGGATACTGCAGAAAGGACAGTTCGCCTCTCACACACCTCAGCAATGGCTGAGTGTGGGGAGATCTGTAGGAACTAAGCTGTCCTCCAACTTTCTCTCTCATCAAATTCCTCTCATGTGTCTGTTTCAAATTTGTGAGTAGGAAAATACAGGTAGTGACACCCACATTTCAAGTGTGGAAACACTCTTATTTTATTTTAAACAGTCACCTGACAACCAACATTTAAGTTTAGCCTACTTTCTATTTGTTCATCAGTGTTTGTGTGACAATCTTGCATGAGAGCCCAGAATGCTTTGTTTTGTTTTGTTTTGTTTTGTCTGTGGATAGGGAGATACAAATCTTCATTGTCAGCAAAGGAAAAAAAATGTAAGAGTATGTCTTGGGGGGGGGGCGCAATCCGGTCTATCTGCCTGTTTGGGAATGGGAACACTGAGGGGGAGGCTCGGTGAGGGAGGTGGCTGAGTGTGGAGGAGGACAATCTGAAGAGAGAACCTGAAGAGTGTGATGGGCTGCTGCAGAGAAGCCTGGACACGTACAGGCAGTTGTGGTCTAGCCTATGTTCCATCAGGGCTTGGGGCAGGCAGTGATGTAAGAACTAATCAGACTGGGTTGCTATTTGTGTAGTTCAGCAGAGGAAAAGTGTCTGCTAGGAACAGCCTAGACTCAGAGGCATTTTATGCATGGGAAGATTTCCAAATGCCCGAARGAGCTTTGGTCTGCGATGACTATGAGCAGTAGCAGCCTCCAGCTTCACCCTGCTGAGCAGCAGCCCTGAAACAGGGGCCCTTGGGGGAGCACCACATCCCATCTAGCATCCCATCCTTCTGAGATGGCTCTGGGCTGGAATTTCTTGAGGGASACTCCCTTATTATCCCTCAGGATGGCATTGGGGCAGCAGGAGGGCAAAGTCAGGACAAGAGGATGTGCAACTCCACCCACTGTYTGTAGCAAGTGTCCTCAGGTAGCTGGGCTGCCCAAACCCACCACCCCATTGCTGGGAATTCAGGGCAGGCAGAAATAGGGACTGTCCTGAGGTACTCATAACACATTGAGCAGCTGGGCTGCAGGGAGGATTTGACACTCTCCCTGCCCCCCTGTCCCATGGAACTGGAGTCAGAGCCACTTCATCGGGGTCAAGGCAACTCCTTGTTTTTATCAAGGCCCTTTTRAGCCTCTGAAGTGCCTATGAAGGATGTGGAAATGCCTTCCTTTCTTTGCCAGCAACTGCCTAGGAAAAGGGRTAAGACATTTTTCTCTGGTTCAAGCCTGATAGATCTCTTCCCATCTCAAAGTRCTCTGCCCTGCCCTGCTCTTGCAGAAAGATATGGGTCCTGGTGGATCCCAAACCACCTCAGTGTCTTGCCCTGAGTTCACAGAAAGAAATTGCTGCCCAAAGTAATAAGTATCCAGATCAAGTACAATAATGCTGTTATTGAGGGGTTAGAGCATTAGYGAGGAGCAGGCAAGGAGAGATCCAGTCCTTGAAATAGGCAAAGAGAACAGATGATACATGTCTCTGAAGACTTGAAGTGTTTCCTTAACAATTTTTGTTATGATGATTCCTTTCCCCAGATCTGAGACTGCATTATTTTATAAGTTGTTTGATTTTCTAAATAGTTCTTAGCCTTTGACCTCCAGGCCTTAGACTATATACTATGTAGTATTAAATGGTGTTACTTTCCCAGGCCATAGCAGGTATCTTCTTCATTTGCTTGGCTGTTTTTTTCCTGCTTCTTTGTTATATTCAGACCATTTGTGGTCACACATCTTCAGTGAACAATAAGTGATAATCCATACGTGAGCTGTTTACATCCCTGCAGGATCCATTTTCAATATATGCCTGCATTTCCGAAACTTTTGTTACAGTCCCACTCCTAAATTCCACTTCATAACATGTGACAGCTGGTATGAAGCTCAGGATCAAACAGCAAATTCTCATCACAAKTTCCTAACAGATCTAAAAGGCTACAACAGGGAATGGCAAAGCTAGTGCAAGGCCAAGTTAGCATAAGGATAACAATGTGGCAGTACTGTTTTCTACAGGCAACTTTGTCAATACACTTCACTTTCCCAACCCTCCACCATACAGCTCCACAGGAGCAAAAGCAGAGAGTCTTCTGCAAAATCTGGCAACAAGACATTGAGCAGCATTCCCTCTGGAGGGTRGCTAGAGCAGTATCTTTGAAATTAGGTCAGATGCCACTCCAGAAGGCAACCAAAAAAACATGCCTGTTTTCTCTGCWGAGAACAGCTTCTTTCATTCAACAGCATCTGAAGGAAAACTGCCCCCAAGTTGCCTCTCATCAGTACTCCAGAGCTTGTTTGTCAGGGCCTTGTCAAAAGAGGCTGCAAGCTCTGCAACCTCTTCTTCTGCTTTGTTTCTAGGGGGTTGGCTGCCATTGATACCAACTCTGATACAGCTCAGCTGGGTAGCCTGCAGTTCAACTACTGTGAAAAGCACTGAGAAAGAGCTGGGAGAAGCCACTGYTCTTCCCTGCCTTCTTATCATCCTCAGTTCCCTTCTTCCCATCCCTCAGAAAGCAGTTAGCCCTTGCTGCTCCCTGACCGTCCACTCAGACCATTGCAAGCCCTGAAGCGAGCACTGGGGAGCTTAGCCATCTGCACGTGCAGGGCCTCACCCCACTCTAGCACCTGCCTGTGTCTACCTGACAAGTATTAGCTGCTCAGCGGTAATAATCTCCCAGCTCTCCACATGGAGCACGAAGATCATGTTCAGCATCACTCTTTGCCCTGGAGCACCGCTTTGGTGATTGCAGTCACCTGCTGAGGCTGCCTCCTTGGTGCTCTGGCAGGGAGCCAGCCAGCGGCAGACCACCCAGCCCAGGTCCAGACACATGCCATGAAAAATGAATAGAGAGAAAGAGCCCCTGCAGCCTTCTCCAGGCTAGGACTGCTGAAGGTCCTCAAAGTTGAGGTGACTGGGGCTGCCCTGCCCTGGAGTCTGGGCTGCGGTCAGCCTCAGCTGCCATTGGAAAGGTGCCTAGAAGCTCTCATTTCCTCATAAGGGACTTTTTTCAGCACAAGCAATGCTGTATCATTGCAGTGAAGTGTCCAAAGCACTTGGGAAGAAGCRTGCAGCCTTGCTGATACAGGAGGACAGGAGCAGGAAGAGATGTCAGGATGCTGTTTTGGGTRCCCCAAAACAGCAAGGGACCAAAGCTAAGCCCCAAGGTGAATTCCRGGGCCCGAGCATTCAACTCTCAGAGGGCCAGTTGTGCTTGGCATGTCTGCGGGAGGACCCAGAGGGGCATGGCGATTCCAGGAGCATCTGCAAGAACTATGATTGAGATGGGTTCATGGGATCTGTTTTCAGGGTTGTGCAATGGGAGCAGGATGCTCTGCTGCAGAGAGAAGCAGYCAATTAACATTCTACCCACAGGAAAGACTGACAGGGTAAAATGTGCATGAACACATTTTCACACATATTCACCAATATCCTGTGAATACAGTGTTTGAAACTCAACAAATGCCATCAYCACCTCTTTCTGCCCAAGCAGAAATGCTTGTGCCCCCCCCTCCCCATCCTTACCCCAAACACCTGACACAGCCACTCTGTCCGTTTGTGCCCCACATGTTTCATGGAAAAAAACAAACAAACAAAAAAGAGCCAGGCTAAGTCAGGTAGGCAGGGACAAAAACAGGCATTTTCACATTTGCTCTTAMAAAAGAGGCATTCTGCTATATAGAACAAAGCAGATGGGCTTGGTATGGGACTGCTACTACTTGAGTAACAAGTGGAATTTGAAGTCTCCTTCTATATACAGCACCTTAGATGACAGCAGAGCAACTTTCTTTTAGTGACTGAATCCTCTCCAGGCAGGGTTGGCTCTGTAAGCCTTACAAGCAGCAGTGAATCCAGCTCTCTGTCTCCTTTTCAGTRCCCTGCTGCCAAGGCTGGGGTCACTCTGATTTCACTTTACTGAGATCTGGATTTGGCCATTGGTATTCTGAAGACAAAAGACTTCAAGYAAACCAAATAGGAAACTCTTCTGTTGAGTGTGTAAAGTCATTGCTGGTTTTCCCATTCTCCTCCTAGTCCTAGAGGATGATAGTAGGTGATGTGTCTGCTGGAGTCCTCTGAACTATTGCATAGATGGAAGGAGCACTGCCAGAAGTTCCTGTGTTCCCTGGGGTGAGTGCACAGCCATGGGAGCACCACCAGTGTCTCTTTCCCCACCCTTTGGGTGTCACACTGTCCTGCAAGTAGTTGCATGAAGAGTTCTAGTGCCAATCAAAAATAATGTCTTTAATGAGTGGTGAGGGCTTGTCTGCTGAAAGGGCTCTGCAATAGGTCAGCATGAAGTTCTTGCTGAGTTCTGGTGCCAACTGGCATTCTGGCTACTTTCAGTCCTTCTGAAAGCCCTAGTCTAGCTGTTCTCCTGCAGCATATGTGTGTTTGCATGTGTGTAGGTGGGCATGACGGATGACAGACAGTCCTGAACCTTCCTCAAATACRTAAGATGGCAGGCTTGGTGTTTTTGAATGGTATCTCAGGTGCACCCAGGACATACCATGACCTAGACATAGCCTATTGCCTGGCTGTTGCCCCTAGTGTTTGCACATGAGCCCTAAAATTAGATGTAGGAAAAGAATATGCAGGGAATAGTATTTATACCTTCAGTCTAAACCCACTGTTTTCTTTTACACTCATCTGAGTCTATTCAGCTTCTACAGGGTTTCTCTGTTTGCATTGCTTAAGGTGTAGATACTGAAGGAAAGAACTCCAGCATCATTTCCTACAGAAAAGCACAGATGGCCTGGCTGATGATCCCTGGCACTGAGAGTGAACACTTGCCTCAGAATGGGAATTGCCCACCCTCAGCTCCTGCTTGGCTGGTAAGAATTGGCACTGCTCAGCTGGCTGAGCAGAGCCTATGTGTGTAGGGACCAAACACAAGGGTACCTGCCTCCTGCAGGGAAGAACTTGGGAATGCCCTGAGCCTCAGAGACTTCCATGGGGAGCACAGCCCTATCCTCTTACTGAAGGAAATCCATTGCCAGATTCACCAGGGAGAAGGTCACCCTCTGAGACCTGCATCTGAAAGGAAAAGGGCCCTGTTTCCAGAAAGCTGAGGGGTCCTGCAGCTCCTGCTGAGCTGAAAAGGCTGCCTGAAAAGGCAGGCTGAAAGACTGCCTGAAAGTTGAGTGTTAGAAATGAATCATCATGAAGTCACTTTCTATCAACTCCGCTTGGCCCTTCTTATCCAGGAAACAAGCCAGTGCCTCTGATTTCTTCCCACTCTCTCATCTACTCCTGCCAGACTGGCTAAAGAGGTTTAAAACTCAAAGAGACCTTCCCATTCCAGATGCCAAGAGGCAGGATCCACTTGTTCAAAACACCTCTGTTTCCACTGCCACCTGTCCTGGGAGCGGAATATAGCTGATAGGGCATATCACAGTTGCTGGAAACCATTGGACCTTGTCTGAATGAGGGATGTTTGCTCTGCTGTTACTTCTCCAAATATTGTTTAAAGGATGAAGAGAAAGGAGAGGAAAATTTCCAGAATCTGTAGGTCTTCCCCAGAACTTCCCAAAAGGTATTATCTTGTCCCTTTTTATGTCAGGAGTGGATGTGGAGCAAAGCAACATTAATGTGCTGTGACAAGTCACCAATCAATTTTACCTTATGCAGAATATTTATTCTTCTTCCTTTTTTCCTTTTCTGCTTCCAGGCTGTTACAATGTCTGAAATGGAGATGTTGTCTATGGCTAAACACCAACTTAGAGTTGGAGACAATGACTTTGTAACTGTTGGCAAACCAGTGTTTTCTGTCAGCTTGCCATTACACTCCAAATTCTCTTCTATGCCATCAAACTGAGTTTAAAAATTGGGAGTGAAACTTCTGCTAGCAGGGTTTGAAATCTTCAAGCAGAAGAGCATGAGCTTTCAAGGGGCAGGAAAAGAACATCTGGGCAAACAGAGATGCATTTCACTTCCCGCTTCCAGGGCAGCCCTCTTCTCAGTTCATATTGCTGTCCTTCAGCTGGAGTCAGGATCATCCTGGCCCAGGGAACCTGCTGCTCTCTATTGCTCCCTGGAAGAGTTATGGAAGGACCCTGCCATGGCTAGGACATCCCTTGCTACTAAAGGCACTCTGCTAGGAGAAAGCAAGAGCTGGGTTTAGCTCTCTTCCACAGGTAAGGACCCYAGATCTCTCTTCAGTGCATCATGACTAGCAAACAGGTGTGAGTGCAGGAGGTTAGAGGACCTTCATCACAAGTGTATTTGTGTGTGAGTATGCAGGAGCATATATGTTTGGTGACCCTGAAGGCAGTGCCTTTATGGAATGAGAAGGGATGCAGAGGGATCCCATGTTCCTGATATAGACCCTTGGCACCCAGCTGCTCCCCCTGAGGCTGTACTGGGTGCCCAGAAAAACAACTCCAGAGCACTCTCAGAGAGCGTATCAGCCTTGGTACTTATGCAGCAAGACATCTTCCTGGTGCCCAGGACAGCCTATTCAGGGTGACAGAGCTGTCTAGGCATGACTTTGGTCCCAAAGAAGAGTCAAATCAAGCAAAGTGGCACCCTCAAGTGAAAGGGGAAGTAAAGAATCTGGGGTGACACTTTTGAACTTTGCTGCCTCAATTCTGCCCAACTGCTGCCCTGAGATTCAAGTCTTTTGTGAGATAGAACCTAGTAAGACATGTTAGGGCCACTCCTTTGCCTGGCTCTGGGGACAATTTCCACTCCTTGACACTGCTCTGAGCCAGCTCACCGGAGAGCAAAGCCTAGCTGGCCTGAAAGACTGACCAAATGCAGACCTCTCCAGGGCCGAGGGGAAGCATATTTATGAGGAAGCTCCCATTGTTTGCACAGCCCTAATAGAATAAATATTGCTGTCTGGATAGCCACTSCTCTTTAGTGTGAAATTCAGGAGTGAGAAGTTTGAGGCACAGATCTGTGCTCAGCTTAACCCAGGTTCAACGCCCAGAAGGGCTGTGAAACTAGAATCTCTGGCCTGTGAACGTCATCCTCCAGATACCTAACCCACTTCTTTTATCTTTTCTCTTCTTGGGAAGAAGAGTGTATTTCTTCTTCTTTTTTAAAAAAAGTAGCCTCCAAAAGGATCCAGGGCATGAGTGGGTCATGGGAAAATCAGGTGCTAGCACAGGTCTCTTTCACTAGCAGTGTCCTAACAGCAGTGAAAGCTAACTGCAAACTGGRATATATTAGGAAGAATGTAGCCAGCAGGTGGAGGGAATGGATCATTCCTCTATACACAGCACAGGAGAGGCCACATCTTAATACCCTCTTCCCTCTTCAATTTTGGCCTTCCCCGGTAAAAAAAAAAAAAAAAAAAAAAAAAAAAATGTCAACAAACTGGAGCAAATCCAGCTGAGGCCACCAAGAATGTGGGAGCTGGAGCAAATGTTGCATGAAGAGAGGCTGAGGGCTCAGGAGGATCTAAAGGCAGTGTTTCACTGAAGACAGAGATACTCTTCTCAAAGATGCATAAAGAAAGGACAAGATGACACAGGCACAAGCTGCTACTAAGCAAATACCTGTGGGGCATAAGGAAACATTTCTTTCCCATGATGGTGGTGCAGATATGGGACTGGAACCAGAGCAGTGGTGGAATCTCCATCCCTGGAGATATTCAAACCTCAGCTGGACAAGGCTATCTATGAGCAACCTGACCTGGCTTTGCAGGTAGCCCAACTCTGAGCAAGGCTTGGACTAGAGACTCCAGAGCCACTTTTTTGTGAACCTTGAGCATTACTGCTGCAGATCCTCTCAGCCACTTTCTTGGTGTGGCCTTAACACCCTTTTCCCATTATTCCTGACCTTCATGTTCTTCATCCTTCTTGCTCCCATTTTGTATCAAAAATAGAGTGGGATACAGGTACTACATGAAACCCAAGGGAAAGATAAGGAGCTGAGTCCTCTTGCTTAGCCTTTGCAATATGCTGTGGTACATGGAGCCAAGAAAGCTCTTCCAGAGAGTGGCTTCGAGCACATGGGAGGTTCGCCCAGGTGTGAGGGCACTGGCTGTGGCCTAGTACTTTCACTTCCTGCTTCTGTGAAAGCTTTCCTGTCTCCCTGTGGGCAAGTCAGTGATGGTCTATCTCATAGCACGGCCCCAAAAGTCCTGTCTCTTTGATACTCTCCCCTGCTTCTGTGACAGAAAGCCTGTGACATTTCCTCTATCACCACTTGTACTTCTAAGATCAYAGCCCTGAGGATTTGGGGCAGAATCCACTGCTTCTATCACAAAAATCTGCACTGGGCTGAACTCACAGAGCGGGCTGCAGGATTGGGCTGCACAGTGATCTCAGGAGATGCCTGACATATGGGATTATTCCATCCTGTGTGCGTGTCAAAGAAGAAAGAGTTGTGTTGGACTGAGGTGCAAGTGTCCTGTGTTTACACAAAGATCAAAGATATGCAGATATCATGGTTTCAGTTGCCTCTACAAGCTCTAACAGAGTGTGAGCTCTGTCAGTCCTGTGGTTGGAAAAGCGTCATTATCTCTCTGTGGTTTCTTAGATTGCCATCTTGGTCTGTCAGATACTTTGTCATAGGCGGTAGCAGTTGCTGTCTCCAGCAGCAGACCTGGAAACGTCAAAATAGATTCACTTGCACATGCCATAACTGGACATGATCTCTGGTTGTAATACCAGTGGGAGGAAGGGGAGGTGAATAATTACCAGTGCACTGAACACATAGAGGAAGCAGCCCAGAAAGGTGGATGTTGGACATCAGAAGCATGTAGTCATGATGAGTAGGGCTGTGTGTGGTCATGCTGGGGTTACAAATGCCAGGTTTGTGACTGGCACACACGGGTGGCTGGGAACCACCATAGCATGTCTGTGTGTTTGCAGGCAGGCAGGTTGCATGTCCCTCTTTAGATCTGCATCTGTGCAGGTCTAGCTCAGATGGATGAGGATGTTTCTTCTGCAAAATGACAAAAAGCTCTAAAAAGACCTCACTCCAAGGCAGGTGGTGGAATGTAAAAATTTATGCTCTATGAGCACTACTCCCTCAAGAGAGGGAGGTGAGCTCGTTGTTGCCTCGTGAATGGCAGTCGTTGCTGGAATGGGGTGCAAAAATACCTGGAGAAACCACAGGCTCTGAGCTGGCAAGTTTGGTGCTTGTTGCAGAGAAAAGTGAAGCAGCAAAAGGGAGGAAATGTGCCCTTGGGTGTCCCAGGGAGCTCATTATCTTGGGGCAGCAGATAGTGTCTGAGGGCTCCAGGCAGGTCAGCCTTGCAGTGGTGGGGGGGAGGGAGGACACAAATGCCCCTACTCCCATAGCTGAAAACTCCATATCAAAGCCTCCCATGACTTCAGATGCCACACAAAGCGGGCTTTCAGCATTTATGCGAGAGCAGATACCTCTCCATTCCCTGAGCAGCAGGAGTTCCCCTCACCAGCAGCTCTCCATCTCTGCCTTCCATATCCTACACTGCACCAACCCCCAATAGTAGCTGCATTTGTCCCCCATCTCTGGAAGAYAGTATTTCTAATTTCAGATTAGCAAGCCAGATCTCCCAGGCAAAGACTCTCCTTCTTGGCTGATTCTGGTGTGTATTAAAAGCAATTTAGAGTTCAYGAACTCCATTTGGAAAGCAAAAATATTGAAATTTTTGTGTTTCAAGCAACCCTGATTGCTGCCCCTGGAGGCAGTTATAAACAGCCCCCAAGGATGGCAGACATCTTTGCTGCCTCTGCACTCAAGGAGCAGGGATCAGACTGCCTGCTGCCTGTGCTGCCCTCACCCTGAGTGTGTCCCAGATCCACCACAGGAGCAAGGAACCCCTGGCTATTATACTCTCCTGTAGCTGCTCCGTCCCCAGGACATTTTCATCATCCAAGAGCTGCTACTAGTTGGGAGTCATGTTGTCCCAAAGTCTGAGTGCCTATGTACTCAAGACCCAGGGCCTTGGAAAAGAAATTGAGTTGGGGACCTCCTGGCCCCTACCTTGCTAATCCTTTGGGGAGGCTTGCTGAGTCTGTTGAGGTTTGCTATCATACTGGTGAGTATAACTGTGAACCTGCTGCATAAGRGCTGTCTCACATCCTGACCACAGTATAGCCCTCACTTGGGTGCTGAGTGCTGATTTGTTCAAACTTACCTCATTGCAGAAAAGGACTAGTCTGGTATTTCCTAGGTCTGCTGCTTCCTTTTTTTCAGTGTCTCTGAGGCAAAGGTGCCATGACATCAGCTCCATGACGCTTTGGAAAACCCAAGTGCTTGCTTCAAAATCTAACTGCCCAGGCTGCCTAACATCCCTATAAAAAGCAAGGACTCTCCAGTCACCTAGCATCAGACGCAGAAGGAATCTACTCTGGTCCTGCCTCTGCTTTTGCAGCTCATCCCTGACTCATAATGAATATCTCTGCAGTGTCGGTCTCCATCCTCCTCATTGCTACCCTCTTTTCTCAGGCCTCTTCGGGTCCAAGTGAGTACAGCTGCTCTCTCTGTTCTTCTAGGGATAGAGTTTGTCCTAATGGACAATAATCTTGAAGCAGAGCTGGAAAAGATGATCTGCAAAGGTTGAAAACTTGAGTAAATAGCTTTTCCTGCTTTCTTGGGACTAGTTTTCCTTTCTAGTATCCTTTTCTCTTGGGAAGGAGATGACGAATTTTACCCTGTGAACATCAAATTTTTAGCTTTGATCTCCTCTGACTTTATTGGTTGGCTTTAGAAGTGATCCCAAGGTGACTGAGGGGATTTTTGCCGTTGAAAGTGAGAAGGCACAAAGGTTAATAAAACACCCTAGCAATGAGCTTTATTAAGCTTTGATGTTCACTGTAATTACTTGATGTCCTTCTGGGGAAATAGGCTCTTTCTGGAAAGAGAAGAGGGCTCCACAGTTAATTTCATTGGGTGGTTGTCCATGCTTTCACCYGGGGTATGTGTACGTTATCTTCTTGCTATGAGTGATAGATTCACACTGACCTTCTTAATCCCTTCTAGTTGGTGCTGACACCACTGTGTGCTGCTTCAGCTATGCCTTACGGAAGCTCCCTCAGAGTCATGTGAAGGACTATTTCTACACCAGCAGCAAGTGCTCACAGCCAGCGGTTGTGTAAGTATCAGCTCCTGCCCTGAGCTTTCTGTGAAAGGCTCTACCAGCCTTTGGGTTCTACCTCAAAGTTGTTCCATGTCTCCCAAGGCTAGGAGTGTGGCAGGGTGGGGAACAATGTCTGAGATAAGGAAAGGGACAGTCAGCTCAGGTGTCCTGCACAGCATGTGAGAACTCCTTCTTCTTGGCTGAGAAATGAGGCCATCCTGGTGCTAGAATAAGATGTGGAGAGAAAGGCTCTGAGCAGACATTAGAACCTCCTCATGGCAATGAGCCCAATGCAAATGTGCCAGATTTGCAAGATTTGCAYCTGGCATATACTAGGGGTTCTGAGGCCCACAGATGCTTGCTCCAGAAACACCAGCCACCCACACACTGTATCCAGGCTCACCTTCACTCTGGACAAGGCCATGAATGTTTGAGCGTAGGTTGCTCCTCTCAAGAGACCTTGAACTCTTCCTGCTGTCTGGATTTTAGCAGAATCTCACATTGCCCTGCAAGCTTAGGAAAAGGGTTTGGGCAATGAGAATGTAAAGGGGTGATGATCCCCTCAGGAGCTGGCCTCAGTAGCTGAACAATTAGTGGGCACCCAGGAGGTGATCCAAGGCCCTGGCTGCCACTTCAGCATATGCCTTTCCCTCTCTAGGGCTGTAACACCTCCCTGCCTCTCCTTACAGTTTCATCACCAGGAAGAATCGGCAGGTCTGTGCTAATCCTGATGCCAGGTGGGTGAAGGAATATGTGAACTACCTGGAGCTGCAGTGAGGGCTGAGAGCTGAGAGAAGTCTGCTCCTGTGAGTCCTGCAAGATTGTCCAACAAAATCATTGCTTCGGCCTAAAAATGCTACTGCTGAGCACCAAGGCCAAAAGCAACTTCGGGGCCTTTGAAGTTCCTTTTGTTTTGCAAAGGCATCATTTTTCTGTTACAATTTAGCCAACCTCATGGGCAGCTGCAATGCTGGGGACCTCCTGGCCTTGCAGATCTCCCTTGTTGTAGCCTATTGTGTGGCCTGTAATGAAACTCTGTCCCTTTTTCGTGCCTTCACTGCTAGAAGGGGAGATGGACCCTTATCTTGAAAGTTATTTGTAAGAAGTGGTCTCTCAAAGCCAGGTATGAATACTGTCGTGTAAAGCCAGACTGACATCCCAGTCAGCTGGCTGAATTTCACCATGTGTGACAGATGCTGTCAAGGATGTCTCTCTCCTTAATGGGGGAATTGGTATGTTGATTATTTACTGGATGTTCAGTGTGGAACCACTGTTCAGCATTGTCAAAATACTGTCTCTTGCCTGTACCAGAGAATAAAGATTACCATCTCTCTGTGTCATGTCTAGTAGAGGCTGCTTACATCCTACCCAGCCCTTGAGGAGGCCAGGGAACACATGGTCTTTTGTGGGGGTTGGGATGTGCAGGAGCCCTTCTGCTGTGTAGCCCAAAATACCTGCCCAACCTTGGAGCTGGTACTGAAAGTGTTGGTGAGGTAGGACTGAACTACAACCATTTTGGCAGAGGCAAAGGAAGAATTCTAGCTCTCCGGGTAGAAATTTCTCAGCCTCCAAAGCCCTCAAAATCTTCCCTTCTGCATCATCTCCACACTCCCCAGCATCAGAGGCAGCATCACTGCCCCAGCAGCTCCCAAGGTCCAGTCAATCCACCCATACTGCAGCCTCCCAGCCCCCACCCTGATACCAGTCTGGCCCTCTCCTCAGCCCTTTCCCTTTCTGCCATATCAATAGTGAAGGTCCATGAGACCAGCCCCATTGGACCCACAGGTGGACCCACTGGCAAAGGGATGTGTATGAAAATGCAGTCCTCATCTGCTGCTTCTGGGGCTCTCTGTAGGCAGGGGCCCTGTGCCCAGCAGCTGTTTCTACTGCAGTGTATTGAGTGCAGGCCAAAACTTTGCAGAGCACAAGGGCACAGGCAAGTTTTCAGTGCCCAGCACAAGAGTGTCCTGGGTAATCCCCAATCAGGGAAGGGATGGCCCTGCCGCAGGGCCAGGACAGCAAGGGCCCTTTGCTTTGCAGCCCTGACAGACCCCAGCTCTCAATACTGAACTCACCGTGCTTTCTGCTGGTAAGAACAGACTAGACTCCATAGTATGGGCAGCAGAGGGAGCACCAAGATGTCTGTACACACATCCGTGCCAAGAGCTGGAATGACAGTCCCAGAGCAGACCCCTGGATCTCTGCATCCTGGCAGACCTCCCACTTTCATGGTATCCAGGCATCAAGGGATGTATGTCCCCAGTGATAGAGTGGGACCTCTCCAGGTCCCACATTCTTAGTGACAGACCAGCAGAGTAGCTGCCCCTGGAGATAGGGATTAAAACTGTAGGAGAGGGGAGGTGCATGCTGTGGGCTGGATGCAGGACATCCTGCCGGAAGGGGAAATGGAGGCATCAAAGAGGCATAAAGAAGAAAGAGGTAGGGAGTTTGGAGTCCAGGAACAGAAAAAAGAGGTAGGGGAGGGAGAGAGGCAATGCTGTGGAGGAAGGGCACCCCAGCAGTTAAGTCTGAGACAGGAAGCGTGGTGACAGGTCAGTGGTTGCTCCCCACCAAGGCAGTGAGAAGATGCTGTGAAGTAGAAGATGCCCCAGCTGAGAGGTAGCATCCCCTCAAGTTAGCCTGGCTGTGGCCCCACTTGCCTTCCAGTGATCCCATGCTCAGCCTCTCCTGCAGACCCCAGAGGAGGTTTTGAATTTCACGAGAAGATCCTCTACAATCATAACGCATCATCTGCAACATCCTCTGCAATTAACAGCCCACCTGAAATACCTCAATACATCACCCCTTCACTTGAAGTATTTGAGGGATGCCCCAGAGGATGCCCTGAGGGAACTCAAATGCTCTACAGGCTTGACAGGTAGATGAACATCTTCTCAGGTCCCAAATGGACAATGTCAGGCAAGACATTGTTCCTGTGGTGCTGGTGAAGAGATGCTAAAATCTAAGGTGGGAATGGACAATCTCTCTAACAGTGCCATAGAAGGTGGCTTCAGCCCTATCTGGCTCCCAGAGCAGCCTGCTGTTAAAGAAAGCTCCAGTCAAACTTTCTGCAAGGCTCCCCTCCCTGATCTCTGGACCCTGTGACCAAGCTCTCCATGGCTGTCTCCTGGTTCTCTCAGGTGCAACAGGAAAAATCAACCATGCTAGCAGATAGAGTGTAAAACTGGCACAGAACAAGCACTCTCAGTGGGACCAGCTTAAGGAATCAGAACAGAGTCAAGCTTCAAGGCCACCATCAAAAGCTCTTCTTCCTCTGCAAGAGGAAAAAACAACCCAAAGAGCAGAAGCGGATTGACCTGGAGCAGAGCAGGCTTGAGAGCAGAGAGCAGCAACAAGGAGAGCAATGAAGGCAACCAGAGAGACCTTCGTGTTTCCCTCAGGAGCAAAGCAGGCACACAAACCAGTTCTATAATCAGAACTGACCCTCCCAGTCCTTACTTTTCACAGGGGAGCACCATGATGGGTGGTATAAATATGGGGTTAGAACAAATGCTTCCTCAGTGACGTGGAGCTGACTGGACACAGGCCACATCATGTACACTAGAGATAACAGTCAAAGATGTTGAGCCATAAGGTTTGATTCAAACCTTCAACCATCAGAGAAGCACTGCAGAGAGATACTGTACTGGCCACGGCAGGATGTGAAACCTCCACCTAATATAGCAGGTCCTTCAATGAGGCTGTCTAAAAATAAGCAACCAAATCTCCATTCCTCCCATCAAGAGGAACTGCCAAGAGTGAGATGAGGGAGAACTTCCCCAAGGGGGTTGATGAAGGAAGTAATTACAGAATCTAGTTAGGAACAAGGGCTGGAGGGAGAATGCAACCCTCAGAGCTGATGGCCTGTGGGGCTTGCCTCCCTTCTCAGGATCTAGACACAGATTTCACTGGGAAAAAGAGGATGGCCACAGTCTCTCAAGAAGGTCAGAAAGAACCAGGATACCAGGTCCAGGCTGAGTACTTCCAGTTGTGCATGAGGCTTGCTGCTTTTCCCATGAGGGTTTCATGCCTTCCAGGCACTACTGAGCAGCAGACACTGAAGAAAACCTTGTGAATCATGGGATCTAGCAGGATCAATCTTCCAGACTCTGCTGGAAAAGCCAGGCTCTAGAGCTAGCCTTGACTTTTGTCCACCTCCAAAAGCACATGACAAGCCTAGTCCTCTAGATAGCTGAGTGATGGTCACCTTCCAGCAAGTACCTGGAGAGCTGTGCTCTTCCTTTACCAGCTCCACGGCCTCTCAGCTGGAGTTGAATTCCTCTCATTCAGATCTGTTTGGCCAAGCACTTAGCGTTGATGAGTCTTGGATTTTGAAACCTTTTCCAGGCTTGGTTGTGCCTGTGTCCCACATGCAGTCTCCTGCCAGAGCCCATCCTAATCTGCACTCTATTTTGCTACAGAGAAGTTCCCCAAGTGCTTGCAGTGCAAAGCAACCTGCAGGAAAGGAAGTGTTCAACTGTCAGCTGATGTGGAGAAGGGTTTGTAAGTGACTTTTCTTGCACCGCCAGGGGCTGACCTATAGTCAGGACATCTCTGGCAGATTTCTGTGCAGTGGRCAAGGAAATGATGCTGGGGAAAGCCTGAAAACAGGACCACCAAGCGCAGCTGAGGTAGTCCATGGATTAAGCAATCTCTTTTCTGACAGCTTTCTCAGTTCAACGAAGTATCCTCTCCCGGCTGCATGCCATTGTGCGGAGATCCTCAGTTTCCCATTTTCCTTCCCTCACCTCTCACACTCATCTGTGGTGGACACCATACTAGGGTGACAGACATGGCGTGCTTGCCCCATGCTCTGGCACCCTCCTCCTACATGGCACCCTATGGCACCTACATGGCACATAGCTGCAGAGCCTTGCAGTGTCTACCCTGTTATGTGTGTTGGCCCTCTGTTTACAACATGTGGGGCTGTGATTTCCAGAGCAGTAATGCCCTACTGTCCCTACAGGGCAGCACAGAGAGCTGGGACAGTGTAGGCTGCGCACAAGGAGTCCCAGGCTGCGCTGCTGCAGGTTCCATGCAGAGAGATGTGCTCTGGCATGAGGAGGGCCCAGCAGTGCCTGGTAAGTGTGAGGAGAGGCTGGGGATGGGTACAGAAGATGGCAGGGCTCCTCCAAACCCAGGCTAGTTGGGCTGCTCCTCCAAGAGCTCCAAGAAGGAAACCAAAACCACAGACAGTGATGAGGGAATTTCCCACGGATGCTTGGGCTTCCAGCCAGGGACTGTCTGGAGAAGAGCCTTGAGGCTCACTGAGCTCCTTCTGCCTGTGCTCTGCATCCTGGACCTTTGCACTTGCAGTGGCTGCAGCAACCCTGCTGACCTTACTAGCGTTTCCTTGGCATCAACCCAGCATTACGAGTAGCAATGTCTTCTGTCCCCACATGGCACTCAGAGCCCCTGCTCAGGGACTAGTTTGGACTCTCGCAGTTCCTCTGTGGCAGTAAACTCTGCTTCTCAGTATGAAAGGTAATCAAGCGTGCAGCAGCCGTGATGCTGCTGCAAGAGTAGGGACACCTTCAGGGATACAGTGGGAAGGTGCAGCTGTGTGGCTCCAAGCGGCCTGCTTCCTGAGATCCTTGCCTGCCTGCATGCTGGTGGTGAGCAGCTCCCACCTGTTACATGGTGGCCACTCTCTGTCCCTGCCTTTCATGGCACTGCAGGGAAGCTATTCCAGGATGTGCCTCTCTGCTGACTTTCTTTCTCCCCAATGATGACAAGTTCAGACCTGGAGGTTGCTGACTGTGGAGGAGATTGAATTTTGCAAATGTGCCTACTCCATACTGCCCTTCTCCATTAGATCCACAGGAGACATTATGTGGACCCCAAAGCTTTTGCTTTCAAATGACCAGTGACTCATGTCTGCCCCATGTGACTTCCCCAGCGGGACTGAAACTGGAGCTGGGCTTGACACAGTGGTTTTGCAGCATGCTCAGCATTGCCGTTTGTCCCCAAGATAATGAGCTCCCTGGGACACCCCAGGGCACATTTCTTCCTTTTGCTGCCTCACTGTTCTCTGCAACAAGCACCAAACTTGCCAACTCAGAGCCTGTGGTTTCTCCAGGTATTTTTGCACCCAGTTCCAGCAACAACTGCCGGTCATGAGGGACCCACGAGTTCACCTCCCTGGGTGTTTCTCCCTGTTCCGTGACTTCTCTAACACAGCAGGCACTGTGAGGCAGTACCATATGAAGACAGGACACCAGGAGTCACTGTTGCAGTCCTGCTGTGCTTGCTGTTCCTTGCTTGATGTGCCATGCAGGTTCCCATGGCTGCCCTTGCCCCGCTTTGCTTTGCCATCTCTACACTGAGACCTCATCATGTCTGGGTGAATCAGGGCTCTCCCCTCACAACATTGCCCTCCTGCACCATCTCCAGGGACAGAGAGGACATGTGGTGCTGCAGGAGACATCCCCACGCTCCTGCTGGAGATGCCAAGCAGCAGCAGCTGAGGGCTATGAGATCCCACTGAGGGCTAGTGAGAGCCTGAAGCTTTCGCAAATCCTCTTCCTGATGGTGATAGCAGGAGCTATTCCTGTGGGGCTACAAAGGAGCCGCTAGGCACTGGAGAAGCCCTCAGAGAGGCATACCTGGTCCCAAGCTGTGCCCAGGGTGCTGCCCACTGCCTGGTAGGGCACAGGGCTGTGGGAGCCACAGGGGTAGCAGCGGATCCTACTGGCCACAGGCAAGCTCTGGTTCTGTGGCAGGACACCACTTAGATCTGGCTGGCTCTACCAGTGCATATGGGCATTGCTGGGCTCAGGGAGGGCAGAGTTGCAAGACCCTTGTCTTTCCTTCCCCACCTTACAAGACTTTTTGTCTCTGAAAGATTTTTCATGAAAAGGGGTCATGAGATCTATGCCAACCCTGAGGTCTTCTGGCTTCAAAAGCAGAACTGGCCTTAGTGACACAGAGCAGGGAGCAGTGGTGCCTGACATTGCAGGGTGATCACAAGCACTCAGTGGCAGTATTTTGAAGCAGTACAGCAAAGCAGGCACTCATCTGTGATGCAGGATTGTAAGGCACCAGCCCAAATGCTTGCTCTGGATCTCAAAAAAAAAAAAAAAAGGCACTCAGACTCCATACGGTATTGATTAAGATCTGCATGTGGCGCAGAGGCTATCAGTGGTGAAGTCCTTCCTATGATGTACAGCTCAGGGTTGCTACCTTGGGGACATCTTCTCTTTAGTTTCCACTCTCTGCTATCCTGTTAATAGCTAAGGGAAGGACCCAACACAGCCAAGATATTGTAACAGGGAAAGATCGTGCCAGAAAAAAATCAAGGAGCAGAATTCTAAATTTCTGGATTCAGAAACACTAAATAAGATCACCAGTTAACCCAATCACAGTGTGAGCCACTCCATCCTTCCAGTTTCAGTGCTCCAGCCCTGGAGGTGAGCCGTTTCTTTTGGGCCATATGGACCAGCAAGTCTTTGTGTAATAAGCCAACGGGGAAAGGGAGTCCTCACCAGCCAGGGAAGGGTTGGGCCACTAGTCAGAGTACTGCAAGTTTGGGATCCAGGACTAGTGTTGGGCATCCTGCCAGCAAGGGCAGGAGCCAGTTCTGCCTGTGGATGATGTTCCAGCCTGGGAAAACACCAGACTAGAAAGAAGTCATGGGATGACAGCAGGGTGTTTTCCAAGCCTCCTGTTTGCAAAGTGTGATCTGTAGCTATAGGAAAATAGTGAAACACTTTTTGCGTTAAGATGTAGAAATACCATCTGGAGCAGCAGAGAGCTTGCTGTGCAGAGAGGAAGGCTGCAAGGTCACTTTGCTCGTGAATAACAGTGCTGCTGGCAACACTTCCTGTCAGTGGGCAGAAGCAAGATAGTGCTGGTGTAATTGCAAGACAACTGGCTAGACAGCGAGATCTACCCAATATTGTCTTTTAATTGTTATCTGCTCGGTTCCATTCATGTTCCCATGCAAAGTTGTGTCCCAGAAACAACAGCCAAGAGTGAGGCAGTTTGCTGTTTCATCCCAGCAGCACAGCCAAACATTTCCCTTCATTTTACTGTTGGAGAAAGTGAGGAACAATTACCCCATTGGAGTGGTCAGAAAAAGAGCCAGGTGTCCTGCTCTTCTCAGGGTGGAAGTGGCTTGRCTGGGCCCAACTGAACCTCAGGGCTGATGGCAAAGATGCAACAACGTCTCGGAAAAACAGGTATGTGGGAGGGAAGAGGTGCTGTGGCATTGCCAAAGATGTGCATATGGGTAATTATAGCTTTTTAGCTGCCAGAAATGGTAAGAAGGACAGATTTCTGGGTAGGGAATTGGCCATGCTCCATTCCCCTAACACTCTGCGGCAGGCAGGCAACTTACATGTCCAAGGAATCTCCCAGATCCCAAGGAAGCCCCAGTACAGCAGCAGCATTTCCCAGTTTTTGCCTTCTGCTTGCACTCATCAGAGAGGTTCTCCCAACCTGTGGCTGTGTTTTACCCCTTTGTCTTTACAGCAATGTGTCTCTTCTCTGCCCCTGTGGCATACATAGTGTTTGCAGGGGACCAGCGCAGGAGTGCAGCACACGGAGGCTTGGAGGGGCAGGTGAGCACATGTGATGTGCGTGAGGGTGTCTAGGGAGCATATCCATGTATGTATAAAGTCCATGTATATATATGAGCATGTATACTTCCATAGAGGATGCCAGAGTTGTGTGTGAGTGTATAGGGGAATGAGGTGTCTGAGGATATCTGTGTATCTCCAGTGTGGAAATTCTAAAGTTTTGCCTCAAATCATTTCCCATCATCACATGCCATATAGGGGGGGCTGGCTCTTCATCAGGTTCTGTGTCTGTGCCTGATGAATAGTGCCTAAAGGAATATAAAGGGAAAAAAAACACAGAACTGTTTATTCTCCAGAATCGTTATTTCACACATGAAGAGCCAGGGCCCCGCATCACCCAGTGCTGAGAATCTGAGCCACCCTTCCATAAATTTTCCTGCCATTCTCCCATAAATAACATCATTACCTACAGAAGGAAACACTGCCCATACAGTATGATTATTTATTAAATAATTTTAAATAATCTAATAATAGATATGCATTGGCCCTTCCAGGCCACAGGTGGGGCACCAGGGCAGTAGTGAGTTGTAGTGCAGGCTGACCTGTGCAAGTAGAGGACAAATAACAATACCCCAGCCCAGGGTCTCTCAGGGACCCCCTACTGCAGTCATCTTGGAGCTGTGTACAGGTGACATGGGCTCGCCCCAGCTTCCGCCCCAGCATCCTGCCCATCGCAGGAGCTCAGGATAATGTGACTCATTCATGACAGCAGCTACAGTTGCCATCTTGCTTCTCTCAGTTCTTCTTCAAGTTTTGCAGATAGCTTAGAACCCAGGTGTCATTGGGATTGGCACAGACTTGGAGGCCTTTCTTTGTGATGAATCTGTGGACCATGAAAGAGAAATGTTAGATTTCTCCTCAGACATGGATGCCAAGAGAGCCATTTGGTTCAGAGCATTGCAGGAGGTTCTTTAGCTGATGCTAAAACCAGTGCCTAGCTGAGATTTCCCCATTTCCACCCCTCTTCCAGAAGTACGGTCTCAAGTCCTGCAGGAAATCTCTGCATAAGTACTCCAGGGAGCTCCTGCACAAGCATCCTGAGAAATCCCTGCACAAGCATCCCTAGGAGTCGCTGTGCAATCTCTTTTTCCCCTTGAGTTGCTCAAAGCCATGCTTGCAGGTGATATACCATTTAATCCGTTCCTGCAGAACACCTCTGCTCCCACTGCCCACTGCCATGACCACGGCCATACTGCAAAGCCCAGGGCACCACAGCCAGTCACTCACAAGCGCATACCCAAAGCAGCTGTCTCCATATCAGCACTTTTTGTCCGCACCCGGGAATCAGAGTTGCTACTTACACAATGGCCGGCAGGGAGCAATTGCTGCTCGTGCTGTAATAATGCAAGATGAGTCTCTTCGGGAGCTTGCGGGATGTATAAGAGAAGCAGCAGTTTGGGAGGTCAGGTCCATCTGAAAGAGACAGGGAGAGACAACATGAGCACATACTGAGCAGTGGAGGCCTGGAGCAGTGCTGGCAGGGAAGGGAGTGAGGAATTACAGAATAATCAAGAGGGGGATTTCGTAGATCATCTGATCCAACGCCGGCAGCAGCACTATCAGGRAAGGCAGATATTAAGAGAGACTCCCATTCAGTCATTGCTCAGATCTTCACTTCCCAGCCCCAGAACAGGAGATTGAAGTCTTTAAACTATGATCARGAATAAGCATAAGAACTCTGAGCTCCAGATGACTGGACAGGTGGATGGATTACGGATGGATGGATGATTTTCTATTTCTGGGGTTTGTAAGTATAGCTGACCTCAGTGCAGACTGAGAGCRTAACAAATGCTGAAGTTAACTGACTGGGGAGCTCAATATAGAAACAGTAAAGAAGGCTCAAATTAGTTCTTACTTCACAAATGAAAGAGTCTGGACTCACCTGGGGCAGAGGAGGTCTGAGAGCAACAGGCAGCAATGAGAAGAGCAGTAAAAATAGCTACAGAGAYCTTCATCTTCCTGTCTGACAAGGGCAATCAGAGCAGGACCAGGAGCTCCGGCAGATGCAGCTCGGACTGCAGCATCTGGATTCAGCTCCCTTTTAATAGAGAGTCCTGGAGTCAGCAGGGAGAATCCCAAGTGGAAATTCCAAAATGATCTCAGAAAAATGTCACGAAAGTGAATTAGCCAAAAAAAAAGGGGGGGGAGAAAAAAAGAAAAAAGAAAGAAAAACAATGGGATATGGTTCGTATTTGAGCCAAGTATGTGGAGCTCTGACTCAATAGCTTAGTTTCGATTTTATCAGATTAAAAGGAAACTGAATTGTGCTAAGTGGCATGGTCACATAAAGAGAACTATCCATCTAAACAGCAGGAGGGATTTTCCCTGTGAGTCTGTATATAAAAAAATACAATGTTTGCTTAAGGTTATGCAACTCTGGGAAAAAAAAAAAAAAAAAAAAGAGAGAAGAGAGAGGCTCCAAGATATATTCGTGATGTTATGTGCTGGGTGTTTATCAGAGGTCTGCCAAACTTCAGTACAAGGAGCTGAGCAGTGGCTGGACTGTGGGCTCTGTGCTACCCGAAACACTGTGCCTCTACCAGTCCCAYGATGCCTGGCTAACCCAGAATCACAGAGTTGTTGAAGCTGGAAGGCACCACTGGAGATTGTCTACTCCAACAGCCTGCTCCTGTTTATTCCTCAAAGCAGGGTCAGCTTGAGCAGGCTATCCAGGACCGTGTCCTGGTTTTGAATAAGGACTCTACCACCTCTCTGGTCAAGTTGTTCCAGTATTTCATCACCCTTACAGTAAAGAAGTTTTTTCTTATGGTTAAGCAGGATTTCCTATATTTCAGYTTGTGTCCATTGCCTATTGTCCTGGCCCTGGGTGTCACTAAGTGTCTGGCCCCATCGTCTTTACACYCCCCCTCCAGATACTTAAATACATTGATAARATCCCCCCCTCAGTCTTCTTTTTTCCAGGCTAAACAGTCTCAGCTCTCTTAGCCTCTTCTCATATGAGAGATGCTGCAGTATCTGCATCATCTTTGAGGCCTTTTGCTGGCCTTACTCCAGTAAATTCATGTCTTTCTTGTATCTGGGCGCCTGGAACTGGACAGAGCACTACAGAAGCAGCCTCACCAGGGCTGAGTAGAAGGGAAGGATCTCCTCCCTCGACCTACTGGCAATGCTCTGCCTAATACAGCCGAGGATGTTGTTGGCCTTCTTTGCCACAAGGGTGCATTGCTGGCCCACGTTCAACTTGGTGTCCCCTAGGTCCTTTCCTGCAAAACTGCTTTTCCAGCTGGTTGGTCCTCAGTTTGTACTGATGCAAGGGGCCATTTCTTCCCRGGCACAGGATTTTGCACTTCCCTTTATTGTACTTCATAGTTTTTCTCTCTACCCATTTCTCCAGCCTGTGAAGGTCCCTCTGAAYAGCAGCACAACCATCTGGTGTATCACAGAATCGGTAAGGTTGGAAGGGACTTCTGGASATCAYCTAGTCCAACCCTCCTGCTCAAGCAGGGTCACCTACAGCATGTTAGACAGGGTTGYATCCAGGCGGGCCTTGAATATCTCCAGAGACRCAGACTCCACAACCTCTCTGGGCAACCTSTTCCAGTGCTCTGTCACTCGCACAGTGAAGAAAKTCCTCCTCACRTTCAGGCGGAACTTCCTGTGGTTCAGTTTTTGCCATTGCCTCTTGTTCAGTCACATGGGACKACTGAAAAGAGTTTGTCCCCATCYCCTTGACACCCTCCCTTCAGGGACTTATACACATTGATAAGATCCCCCCTCAGTCTTCTCTTCTCCAGGCTAAAGGGACCCAGCTCTCGCAGCCATTCCTCAKARGGCAGATGCTCCAGCCCTCTGATCRTCTTYRTAGCCCTATGCTGGATCTCTCTCCAGTAGCTCCATGTCTCTCTTGCACTGAGGAGCCCAGAAMTGGATGTAGTACTCRACATGGGGCCTCACCAGKGCTGAGTGGAGGGGCAGGATCACTTCCCTCGACCTGCTGGCAACAGYCTTCCTCATGGACCCCAGGAWACCATTGGCCTTCTTGGCCACAAGGGCACATTGYTACCTCATGGTCAACTTGTCATCCACCAGCACTCCCAGGTCCTTCTCTGCAGAGATGCTTTCCAGCAAGTCAGYCCCCAGCTTGTGCTCGTGCCTAGGGATATTTTTTCCTAGGTGCAGGACTCCACMCTTGTCCTTGTTGAACCTCAGGAGGTTCCTCTCCGCCCAGCTCTCCAGCCTGTCCAGGTCTCTCTGAATGGCAGCRCAGCCCTCAGCTGTATCAGCCACTCCTCCCAGCTTGGTATCATCAGCAAACTTGTTGAGGAGGCACTCTGCCCCTTTGTCCAGGTCATTTATGAAAAATTTGAACAGGATGGGACCCAGTACWGAGCCCWGGGGGACTCCACTAGCTACAGGCCTCCAACTAGACTCYGTGCCACTGATGACAACCCTCTGAGTTCTGTCATTCAGCCAAGTCTCAAYGCACKTCACTGTCYACTYGTCTAACCCAAACTTCCTGAGCTTATCTAGGAAGATGTTATGGAAGACAGTGTCAAAAKCCTTGCTGAAGTCAAGGGACACAATGTCAACTGCTCTCCCCTCACCTACTCAGCCAGTCATTCCATCATAGAAGACTATCAGATTAGTTAAGCAGGATTTCCCCTTGGTGAACACAGGCTGGCTACTCCTGATCACCTTCTTTTCCTCCAGATGCCTGGAGATGACATCCAGAATGAGCTGTTCCATCACCTTTCCAGGGAAGGAGATGAGGYTGACCAGCCTATAGTTGCCTGGGTTCTCCTTCTTGCCTTTTTGGAAGACTGGGGTGACATTGGCTTTCTTCCAGTCCTCAGGCACCTCTCCTGTTCTCCATGACTTTTCAAAGGTGATGGAGAGAGACCTGACAACATCCACCAGCTCCCTCAGTATCAGTCACTCATTCTATTTTGTATCATCAGCAAACTTGCTGAAGGTGCACTCTGTCTCATCATCCAGGCCATTGATGAAGAGGTCAAATAGTATTGGCCCCAATATTGATCCCTGGGTACACCATTAGCAACTGATCTGCTGCTGGACCTCCTGCCACTGATCATAACCCTCATGGTGCTGATGGAGTTGCTATCACAGACCTCAGCCCCTTCAAGGGAACAAGGAATTCACCGGAAGAGACAGTTCACCAGACCYGGAATATTTTGCAAGTCTGAACCTTTTCCTCCAAAAGTTTCCTTGAGCCCAGAATGGATTATCTGGCTGAAAGGTGAGAAATGAGTGGTGGAGAATCTCCCTGGCATAGGACTGTGTGAAGTCTCTGCAGGTCCCCGCCTCTGGAGAAGTGAAAGATTAATGCYGTAGCTCATGGTAGACCTGCCACATTCTTGGCCCAGGCAGTGGTGCAGAGCAGTAGCTCTGCAGGAAAGGCAGGCAATCCAGGGCTTCCTGATGGAAGGACCATGATCTAGGGGTACCTGSGGGTACAGCTGGAGGGGGAGCCCCCCTCCATTGCAGAGAGGAGGCTCAGGCCTGTGGATGGGTTCCTGGGCCATGATGAGGCTTTCTGGGCAGTATCTCRCAGGCAGGGAAGGGGATCCCCTCCAGCAGATTGGCAGCACCTGCACCTTCCTTTTCCCAACTTTATAGGTTCCTGCGCCACCAAGAACCCAGTTTTTCATCACCAATGGTACAAATCCCCTGCTTAGCTTCCYTGGGGCCTGAACCAGCTCCTCTCTGGCAAGAGCAAGTACAATTTGCTTAGAAGGAATGTCTGAGGTCCCTGGCATAGGTAATAATTTGCTCCACCTCACACTTACACCTGCAGGGAGGAGGGCTTAGATCCTTTTTGCTCTCCTACTTCCCTGTATGGTCTTATCCTGCATTGTAATTCAGAGCATTGGTGCCATAGATTATGGCAGGTTGCAGGCTCACCTCACCACTGGGCAGATGCGTCACTGGCATACRTAAGGATGTGTTTTGTTCAGAGCTAAAAGCAAAGAGCTGCAGCAGCTGCTGCAAGACCTCATATAGATATCGGGGACGGTGTTGGATTTTGCCAGATTCACAGCAAACCCTGGCAGGGCCAGCAGGATTCTACTTTTCCTGAGTAAATCTGAGCAGCTCCAGGCAGGGTACATCACAGAATAAGAAGTGGTTCCAGCTTTTGTGTGAAATGCTGCAGAGAAAAGACAAATTATGGCTTTTTGCCATGGAAATAAATTATGTAAAACCCGTAAGTGTGGTCTTTCTGTTCCCTCAGCTTGCAACTCGCACGTTAGCATGTACAAGGGGAAATAACAAACAAAGTCTGTGGCTTTGCACTCTTCCTTGTTGCATTGCCAACAAATAGATGTTGTGGCTGCAGAAAGACAGCATTGTGGCTAACAAAAACCAGAGATAGCTTTGCTCATGGGAACTTCACAGCTTCTGCTTTCCATCCAAGTGCCTGCAATGAACAGGCCACAGGGCTGGTGGTTTGTGCGTTCCAGTCTCACTTGCAGTGTGGAGCAGCTAGGGGTGGTGGGAAGGTGTGATGGAAAATGACCTGAATAATATAGATCTGTCCACCATCTGGAAGCCCTTGAAATATCCAGTTAAAGGAAAGAATTAGTCATTTACTAATAAAGAGAGCTCTTGCCTCTGATGTTGCTTGCTTGTGATAACAGCACAAAAAAATTAGCACTTCCAAAAATGTCAGCTGTGATGCCATTCCCCAGGGAGTCCTAAGAAACCTCTTGCGGAGGTGGGTATCTCTCCCTCCTAAAGCCATGCCTCTGTGGCACTGAACCCCCCTCCAGAGAATACTGGCTTTGAGTCAGCAGCTGCAAATGTCAGAAGAACTGCATGCTTTTGCTATGCTGGTCCATGAGCAAGCTGCCCTCACTGCTCAGAACCCCCAGTCTGTGGCGAGTTTCTGTTTCCAGGCACTGTACGCTGTTTTTTTCTAGTCTGTTGAATCTTAGAGCCCTCTGCCGTCAGAAAGCTTCTGCAGTTTAAGCAGCTATTAACTAATCTCTTTCAAGCTTCCTTTATTAGCCCTGGAACAGAGTTGCCTTTTATCATTTTAGCCTCACCCAGACTGAGGCTTGAGATTTGTTTGAGTGCAGAGTACAGCTGCAAATGAAAAATGAAATTATTCAAAGAGGAAGACTATACAGAAGGATGTTATAGCAGGGACTGAGTCGTCTTTTCCTGGGATAGATGGTGTCAAGAATTAGCCCAGGGGTTACTAGGCTTTTGGACTTCTTCAAGCACCTCAAAAGCCTGTCTTGGCAAAGAACCACAATTCACAAAATGCATTCCTGCAGTAGGGGGGATGCAATGTACTTTGCCCACAGGCAATGATGATGGTTCTCCCATTGCTGGGCAGAGATAGGCAGTAGGGAAATCTCCACCATGCATACTGGCTTGTCTGCTCACCTGGAGGATACAGCTCACCCCACAGCACTGTCATGACATCAGAAGGACCTTTGAGCATGTGAAGGGATACTGTCCCATCTCTGTCACTTCAGCGAATGTGAGCTCACTCTGAGGTGGCAAGTGGCTCCTTCAGAGTGTGCTGCTTGGGAGATGCTTGTGGTTTTTCCTGGAGCAGAGGCATAGTGCTTCAGGCTCATGACCATTCCCTTTCTGTTCTCACTTTGTAAAGGCAATCCCTGATGAAGCCCAGCTGCCCTCAGCTCCCACTGCCAAACCCTCCTGGACAAACCTGTACCTCCTGAGCCTGTGCCTCTGAAGATTCCTGTGGGACAGGAGAGATGCTGAGGCAGAGGGATGCAGGAGGCTGCAGGGGGAGACTGTGAGATCATGACATGCCATTGAGCAGGTGCTCAAGCTCCCTGAGCCTTTCCCTGAGTCCGCCAGGGTATGCTGGTGCCAGGCAAAGCCCGTGTCGGCCTGTGGGGGTGGCAAAGCCTTGCTGCAGACAGTGGCCCTTTTGAAGGACATTGGCACATCTGGGAAGGCAGAACACTCAACCTCGGGCCCAGCACAGAGCAGGATGCAGCCCACACTTCAGAAAGTCATGCTACAGAACGCCCTGACCTACAAACAGCCCCTACACATGGGAAGTGGTTAACAGCTGTCCAGAGAGCCCAAAATAAAACTTGCCATTAATAAACATCTGAACTCTGCATGCTGCCTCTTCCTTTTGCCTAACCCCCACCACATCACTTCTCGCTACTGTCAAGTTCACACCTTGCCACAGAGCAGGCCTCATATTTTCCTACATGTGCCAGCATAGGAGGGAACTCTGACATGGTCAGAGAGGCAGAGGGCAGGGAGCAGAGCCAAGCAAGCACTGATTGACATGGAGTCTTCAGGAGATCCAAGAGCCAAACATCAGAGAAATCCCTCAGCTATAGTGATGAAAGCTATTTATTTCTGACAATGGCACAAGTTAAAAGGCAAATTCAATACTAGCTGTGAGCTACTTTGTGTTAGTGTGCACTTTGGTATGCATCGAGAACCAAGGGCATGCTGGCCTCAGACCACGAGACAATGTGAGCATTCATCACACAAACCTCTGGTCTTTGCCTTAAGTGCAAGGTGTGGGAAAGGCCATGGTGCTCAGCCCGTCAGCAGGACATAGGCAGCCTCCATGCCCATCCCCCCCCACACGGAGCTCTGGAGGCCACACAGTGCCCCAGGGGGTGATGCGTCCCTCTGCAGGCAGCCATCTTCACTGAAGTTTTGTGGAGAGCAGCCTTTGGTTTCCAAATCCACAGCCCAAAGACCCGGGATTTGAGAGCATTTCCAAAATCGAAGACAAACAGTTTGTGGCTTTTCTTCTTTTCCTCTTTGTTCAATTATAATGAACACGCAAGGCCCAGTGAGTTAACTGAGTTTTAACTTTCATCATATCAGTCTGGTATCCCTTGCTTATCATTCAAAAAGAGGTGAGCAAGCACCAGGCAGCAGCGTGTCACTCTGGATTTGTCCATGCTCTCCACCACTCACGGGATGACAGAGGAACCCTGGCCAGGGACCTGGCAGCTGGGCTGAGCTCCCACCAGGAGCACTCCAATTCCTGCAGCTGACATGCCCACTGTCACTTCTCTAAGGCTCAAAAATTAYCGGTTCCTCTTATGAAATTATTTTTACCCTGTTTCTTTCTCTTTCCTGTCAAGGATAGAGAAGTGGTAGGAAAATGAGTTCTTTTATTTCTATCTGATTTGATTGAAGATACTGAATATTTRATCCTCTTTTGTTTGTTTTGTTTCAAAAACAAGCCAAAAGAAAGACTAGTAAAAATTTGAGGCATAAGCCATCAGAAAATAGTGATTTTCCTCAGAGTATTTTTTCAGAAAATACCCTTCCTAGAAGAAGGTGGAATATTTCATGAGATCTATTTGCTTATCAGCTGTTAAAAGAATTCTGTTAAAAGCAATTACGACCAGCACTGCCCAGAATTACCAATGTGAGATGATTTTAGAGAAATATGAATCCACTGTCTTGTGCAACATGGCCAACATTGTTCAGTACTCACTCACAGAGAGCATTYGGAATGGATGTGCCCTCACTCTAATCCCAGTACAGTCCAGACAGATGGTTCCCACTCCTTCCTACACTTGCAGGTTCCCATTGGAGCTGGCTCTGGGACATTGCATCATCTAGAAAATTCCAATATTTCCCTAGAAATGTCAAGAATATGGAGGAAAAAAGTGTACTGGATAAACTTATGACAAGTCATCAGTACACGAGCTCTGAGCAGGGCRCAATGGAGACTGTTGCAGCTTGAAGCCAAAGAGCTGATCCTGTGTTAGAAGCAGTTTCTGAATCCAAGACATTTTTAAGCACTTCCTCTTCTGAGAGGATCCGAACTTCTCAACCTTAAAACATGCTATAAATAGCAACTTAGATCAGCCAATGTCAACATTTTTTTCAGAGTTCCCCTTTCATTAGACAGACTAAGAATTCCCCTATTTTTGCCCCAACCAGATTTTATTTTGGGCATTTTCGCTTTTGTTAGCACTTTCTCCTGGGTTTTTCAGGAGAAAAGCTCTAATATATCCCTCCATGCAAATTGGTGCAAATTGGCAGCAAGACATTAGCTGAACTGCTTCATCATACCCTGCCCAAAAGGCCCATCCTGCCCGCTCTGAACACTGCCTGCCCACAGTGGGGGCAAGAGCAAGCCATGGGCTGGGCTCCGGCCTCAGTGCAGAGAYACCTAACCCTCAAACTGGCCAGAGACAAGGTGAGAAACCTCCCTTTTTACAATACAGCACCATTTTGTGTTAACCTAATTTTCCCTGCAGTTGTGAGCAGCATTCCAAACCACTTTGGTCACTCTTCCATAACCATCTCYGCACCTCAGAGTACCTCGAGGGTCAGGTGTCCTTAAGTCTTTTCTTTCTAAAAGGGAGAAGAACCAGAAAAAAAATTACTTTCTCATTTCATTATAATTGGATTGTAGTAGGATGTGTGAGGAAATGTTTTTCGGCACATGTTGCAATGCCTCAGGGCGCTGCTGCTATGACTGTACCCTTCCATCTCTACAAAGCCTGCAAAGATGTGGGAAGGTGAAAGCACTTGTCAGAATTCTATGGAATTGATGTACTTCCAGATTACCAACACCTTAACTTTGGGGTTATCTTTGACATTCAACAGCAGCAAAGTCTCAGCCCTAACCTGACCCCTGTAGCACAGAAACAGAAACAGGTCCTAAACTAGGCTAATCCCATCCTAATATAATTCAGTCAAACTGGCGGGTATTGTTTTTATATATATATAATTAAAAATAGTCCCTAACAGTCCAAAATATTTTGGCATCTATTTGCCAACAAAGGAATAAATGCATGGAAGTTTTCAGCTGCCTGAAACAGAAGAAAGAAAAAAAAAAAAAAAAGGTTTTCTTTTAAAAAGTCAGTTTAGATTTCCAACCAATTCTTCTGTTTTAATGAAATCTCTATTTTTCATTAGAACATTTCTGCACCAAAATGGCATTTTCCCTGTCTACCCCGTACACATTATGTGCCTKGGGAGCAGGGCAGAACCAGATGTCCACAGCTGGCAAATCTCAAGACATGACTGCTGAAGTGTTTGAAGTTACAGTCACAGGGAGGAGCCCACAGGCAAATCACACTCTTACATACGTCTCCAAGTTATACTCACTGAGCAAGCAAACAGAAGGTCAAAGCAAGCTGAGGTAGCCACAAAGATTTCTTCTCCTAYTGTTGTTCAGCTAACAGCGTTGAATGTCAGGTTTCCACATCCCACCTTGATGGGTGTGCAGCCAAGCTCTCTGCTTGTGGAGGCAGACTTTCTCCTCGCATCCTCCCAGGCTATTCAAGAATGAGAACGCCATCAAGCAAAAGGAGAAGCAGGGTCTGGACCGACGGGCGAGCCTGTGTGGGTGCCCATCTGTGCCTCCCAGAAGGATTTCAAAGGGAAGGCAGAAGAGGTAACCAGCCTGGCCATGGCCTGGCAGGAAGGAGGTGATGCTCAGCCTGGTGACAGGTACATTTGCTATATTGGTTAGATCTGCCCTCCCCACAAGAAAAGTGCTGCAGCCCAGCCATGGTGAGTGACAGGCATGCAACCTGTGGTCCCAGCATGTACCCCCTCTCAAGGGAGCATCTGGAGGGTGGGCAATCTCAGGGACCTCTCGTAAACTGCCTTCGTCCTGTGCAAGTATGGGAACACATCACCCTCCAGACTTACAGCTGCTGAGGGGCTGCCCTCTTTGCCTCTCTACCTGTACTGCCTCCCCTGGTAGACRGGTTGTGCACATGATGTGGCATTGGAGTGAGATTTGGAAAACACCGGGTTATTTACAGAACTCRCCCCTTGTCGATAGTCAGAAGCCTTTTATGGAAACACTTGTTGTGAGTCAATACGCAACTCTATGTTCAGAGTGCAAAGCACTAACAGTGTGGTTGGGATGCTCTGTTTTACTTTATATTTCTTCCACAGACTTTCTTGTAGCATCTGTGAAGGTAACACTGAATAGCAGAAAATGATGAAATGGAAATATTTCCCGGAAACAGGGCCCAAGGACACARGTCTAGAAAGAACCTCAGGACATCAAGACATGACCTCTTTAGCCAAGTACAATCATTAAATCTGGTTTTCTGTTGTGTTACTCTCTGTCCCAGAACTTCCCTGCTCTACTGGTTACAAACTTGCTGATTCCCAGCCTAAATCTCCTTGTAGAAGGCTCAGACTAAGTTGTTCTTGTGCCAAGCATAGTTTTAATGGCCCTTCTTTTCCTCCTCTCCTCACTAAATTTATAGACAAAGCCCTACCCTCTCACAGACTTAATTACTGGCTTGACCAAGCCAAGTCTTCTCCTGAGGCAGACTGCCCTTCCCCTGCCATCGTACACATCTTGTCCCACCTGGGGCACTCTGTCCTGAGTGCCAGTGGTGACAACTGCCTTTGTGTTTTGGGCAAATCTAGCTCAGCTTCCTTTGGGRCCATTCTCACAGCCTTTCTCCTCCTGTGCATGTGCTGGCTGATACACCCTATTTTCAGTCTTCTCCCTAAGTATTCCCAAAACAGCAAATTATGAGCTATTTTCATCTGTCTTCCATTTGATTTTGTTGCGATTGTCCTGTGATCACTTAGACTAAAGTGATCTATGGTCCAAGCAAGCTAAGAACAGCTCTTCAGTAGTGTCCTCATCAAACCAAGCCTAACAGCAGCATTTCTTACTAGCTCAGGCAATGACTGAAGAAGGCTGATAAGCTGTCACAGYCATCATTAGAGCCTCCCACCATTAGTGGCATTTGTTCTCCAGTCAATATCTGGGCTGGGGCAGGGTCTAGTGTTGACACAGCTCCTGGCATCATTTCTTTTACATTCAAGATATCCATCTCCACTTCCCCTCTAACCTGGACTGTTAAATATTCCCAGCTGCCTCAGGAGCTCTTTTGTTAGATTATCCCAATGGGATGCTGAGGTGCATTGATTCTACTTTATACACAATTCACGCTATGTGTTTAGTACTACCTTAACACCTTTACCTGTGTTCCTAGTGCTCATCTGCTTAAGTTCCATACATCCTAGCATATGGTGAGGTATATGTTCCCCACCTCATCTCCATCTCCATGTCTTATAGCTTGTGCAAGGCGCCCTGATTCCTCCATTTGGTGTTCAGCTTCTTTGCGTGAGTGTAAAAACACTTTGTTTTCTCCTGATGATATTCAACTCTCTTCCTACGCAACACAAGCTTTAACAGTATTTCCTACCTGATCTGTCACTCACATCGAACTTTGTTCTTACCTTTTCTGCTCTGATTTCCTTTTTCCTGATGATGTTCTTGTCCCTCTTTCTTACCTTTCTTCCTCTTGCGCAGAGACTACATCCAGCATGCATCTCTCTTTTCCTGTTCTGAAAGTATCTATCCATCATAACGGTCTCAGTCACAGTCAGTGGACCAAATGGTGAACCACTTAGTTGAGAAGAGTTGTCTTTCTAGGAACATCTTGTTATGGCTGGACCATTCACAGCCTTCCTCAAAGCACCCGTCCTCATGCTGCTTCATCACCTTTGTTCCCTTCCATGACTTCAGTTTCCTCCTCAGACAATGGAGAGAAGTCTGATAGACCTATATGGCAGTCTATGCATAGACAGGCAATTTCCTCCCAGTGAGCTATCCCCAGTGACAGCACCTGCCCTGAGTTCTTGCCTTCACCTATGTAACACTGTTATTCCTCCTTATTGATAGTTATTGTATTTTTTTTTTCTTCTGTTGAGACTGGATACTCTTTCCTTCCCTACCATCCCAGCTTCTGCCTGTGACATCTCCCTGCTCCTCCATTCCATTAACCTGCTCCTATTCTTCAAAACTGGGCTATTCTTCCTCACTCTGCTCCTGGACCCCTTCTGTCTYATCTTCAGAATCACAGTCTATCACAATTTCCCCCACATACACCTTTTAGTTCTCTGTGTCTCCATGCACAGCAATGATAGACCTTATCTCATTTATTAATAGACACTGAAAGTTGATCCTTTGGGGACCCCTCATAGAACCTGGATTGAAGTAAGCACATCCAGGAGCTAAACTCCCCGTTTTGGCTCTCCCTTCACTTAAGCTGAGGAGGGAACAGACATGCTTCAGCTTCTAAGTCTCTGATCTTATGCCCAGCACATGTTGCAAGAAATGCACTAAGTCCTCTTGTGCTATGTGGAACACATCCATATCATGGAGCCTAGTGGTGATGGCTCCTGTCTTGTCTTGTGCTAACTGGGCTGCATGAGCTGTACAGATGTCGGAGAGAAATAGTCCTGAGTAAAAGAGACCTCAGCCTCTTTTTTCCCTAAGCCAGCCTCATCCAAGCTATGCTATTCAGATTGTTCACACAGCTCCACTCTTGGAAGGATACACCCTTGCCCCAAGCTGCTTTTTGCAGATTAGGTAATATAGGCCTGTTGACAAACACAGGAACCTCCATAGGGGAACTTCTTATTAAGAGGCATTTATGAAAGAAGCAGAAATAGATACTGTGATTGTTTCATATCCTGTGTCAGTGGGGAGGCACTGAAACAAGAGGAGAGCTTTACACTTCCGGGGCTGATGTTGCTGCTTCGCTTCATCACGAGATTGCACCCTAAGGGCAGCCCTGTTCTCTGGGGGAAATTCCATAGCACCTACGCAAGCCGCTGCCCAGCTCTCCTCACCCCATAAATTGGAGGGTTGTAGAATGTCTCAGCATCAAACAGAAAGGAATCTTGCAAGCTCCACTGGCCTGCTTCTGCTCTTGCCACCGCTTCACTGCCAATATGAAGATCTCTGTTGCTGCCCTTGTTGTTCTCATTGCAGCCTTCTGCTACCAGACCTCCGCTGCTCCATGTAAGTCTGGGTTCTCCTCCATCTCTCTGAATGATTATGCTAGGGAAAAGGAGATGCCACTGCTGGGAATGGGTTCTTTCTGCCAGCCTATCCACTCTTGAGTCCTTTCCTGGGTCATATTAGACTGCTCTAGGGTCTTGACTGTGGGGATCTCCTGCCATGGGAAACCGTATCTTAGGGTGAAGGAATCAAAGGAGGAAGAAAAAAAACTCACCTTTTCTATTCTTGCATGTCCTCCCTGTTCCCCACACTTGCCAAGAGTAAGATYCCAGTTTCCTGCCCCAGCCACTTGGCCCTTGCTGCTGCTTATGACTATCTTTACCCTTTGCAGTTGGCGCTGACACACCATCCTCCTGCTGTTTCACCTACATCTCCCGGCAGCTTCCCCGCAGCTTCGTGACAGACTACTATGAGACCAACAGTTTGTGCTCCAAATCAGCCGTTGTGTAAGTGCCCTCCTCAGCAGCCACAGCAGGGTAGTGGGGTCTCTATTTGGGCCAACGATATTTCCTCGCACTTGCAGAGTTAGAGAAGGAAGGACTTGCTGTCAATAGCCATCTGAGATCCCAATGGGGGAGAAAGGGCTGGGAAAGGAGAAGGGGRCTGGAAAGTAGCCCAGGCAGATAGGAGGAATGTAGTCCAAGAGGTTCGAGGTGATGCTCCATGGATGCAGCACACACTGGGGCTCACATCAGTCCCGCTCCATGGCCAGGGCTTTGCAGGCTAGCTGGTGGCTGTCTGGATGAAAGGCAGAGATGAGGCCCCATGTCCTCAACCCCACTATTCCTAGRGGGAGGCCAGGTTTGGGGCATGGTTTTTCTCCACACAGTGATCACCTATAGTAAACGTCTTTCTTTGCACTCCACAGGTTTATCACAAGGAAAGGCCGTGAAGTCTGTGCCGACCCCGAGAGCAAATGGGTCCAAGACTATGTGAGGGACCTGGAACTGAACTGAAGCAAGGGGACAGCCAGATGGCTGTGCCACGCTCGGTTCCCACTGCTGCTGGGACAAGCAAACTAYTGCCAGCAAAGAATTCAGTCAGAAATGCTTCAACGTCATTTAAAGCTAGTTAAGAAACTGAAAATGTTCAAAACATTATTTTAATATTTTACTATTTATATATTTAATATTTTATAGGGGAGAGAGAGCAGGTCAAATAACTCTACTTCAGCCAATTATGAAGAATATTTAATAGATTTATTTTTTAATGAAGCTTCTTCTTCAATTTATATTTTTGTATTTAATTAATTGTATTTTTGATGTAATATTTAATTCATACTTTGAGAAATAAATTTTTTAGAAAAAAAATCCATCTTTGCCTCTATTGCTATTATTTGTGATGACAACATATGAAATTATAGTGGTGGTAATATGTTCTTACTCCCTTTTCTAAGCTGGTAAAAACCCCATAAACTTTTTCCATTTGAGCATGTTGTTATACTGAATCACAGAAKAAAGATCTGCAATGAATGAGGTGTGAGGAGATCAGAGATTACATCCAGGTAGTTTATGTCCCTCTTTTTATAAGGTATTTAACCACTATTCATTATGACTAGTGGCAACTAGGTAATTCCATTGTTGGCCTCATTATAGTCAATTAAAATGTTACCTTCAGGGGCTGAAATTCTACATGCTTGCAGCCTCAGGCTGAGTTTTGTGAAAGCTGCAGCTAAATGGATCAGCTATTCCTGGAATTAAGAACTGAAAAAATATATTTCACTAGAAGATTTTTAAAACAGTTTTATAGCTGTGATTTAGCCGAGGCTAATGGTTTTAGCAGTTGTGTCTGAGAAAAACCTGTTTTTCCCTTTGCCTGTGGAAACCTGCCTATCTGTGGACAAAACCAAAGGCACTGACCAGCACAGCCCTATACCCCTGGTCAGCTGTGTTCACCTGCTAGGGAAGGACATGTATGGGGGGGGGAGGGCAGATGTCCCTACTGGAGCCCTGGGCCTCTCTCCCATTGGAGTCAATGGAGACCGAGCCCATGCCACCAGCGATGTTTAGGTGCAATTCCTCTATCTATTCCAGACAAACATTGTTGGATGACCAGTGAGGGGTTTAGTTCCTCTACTTTATCGCCTAGACCTCTGGTACTTATAAGGGAGGCCAAGGTGATGGGCTAAGATCAGAGACTTACCTGCACTCAGCTAACCCTCCACCCCATGACATTTAAGCATTGGATTTGTAAGGACAGACATGAACATCAATGAGCAATGGAGGAGTGAGACAGGAATGAGGCTCATGGTGGAAGATGAGGAGAGGGAAATTGATTGGGTTGGAGCCAAGTGGGGAGAGGACCATTAGGTGGGGCTGGAAGGGATGTGAGTTTCTCTGAGGAAGGAAAGAGTGCATATATTATGTCAGGAGGCTTGTCACTTCAGGACCAGCAGCCTCCACCTTCTCAGCCCATGAGGTGGCACGAACCCCATCAGTCATCTCACTACAGCACTGACTGCATCCAGCTTAAAATAGTATGCCATATTATTCGATGAAAAGTCTGATGTATTGTTAAAAGTAAGTATTTTTGATTAAAATCTTGTATTTCCCTAGCTGTGAAGAAAAATAAAATCATTATTATTATCAGAATAAAATCATTATTATAATATTCAGGAAAATATTTATAAATTTGTTGTTTATATTACCTTAGCACATCCATATGCATTTTGAGGTACAGTGACATGTAGGGCAGTTGGAGATCCAAGTCTAGCACCGCACAGAAGGAGATGCTGATCTGTGCCAGTGGAGATATGAACAGGGAGATATGGACAGCAATAGCTGAGGAACAGATACCACAACTTTTACAGCTCCACATTTTAGAACAAGAATTAGACACCCAGAAGATAAAATGCCTGTCTACTCAGAAAAGCCATGTCTTCTGATCACATATCTTGTGATACTTGATATTTTGCTTGAAGCTACATCTCCTGGATTGAGGGGCTGCAGGAGACTTCTCACAGGAAAAAGAAAGAGAAGAGGAAAATAAAGAATACCACAGCCCTCATAGTTAGAAAACCCAATTTGGAGTATGTTGGCTGATTCCAACAAGTTGAGATAGCGGAAGGAAAAGAATATAAACTCTGCAGGTATTTGCTGGTCATTCTTACTCTAACGTTTAATACACTACGGATGAAATAATTAGCTCATGACTTTCCAGTTCCAGAAAAGTAATGTGGATGGTTTTCCAAGCTGCACACAAAGGCAGTGTTTTCCTAAGGCAGGGACATATCCAGGACTCCCAGGACTGCAGAAGACAGAATTATTTAGTATATGGAGAAAATGGAGAAAATTCAAGAAATAATCTGACTGCAAACCATGACCTTTTTGCTGGATGTGCTGTCCCATGGGACTAATGCCTTCAGTATAATAATACCTTCAGAAACTAGGTACCTCACACAGGAGAACAACCCTGGGACCTGCAAGAGCAAAAGACCGGTTCAGTCCAAGAAGTTCTTGCAAAATATATGGGCATGTGTATATGCTTGTTCTCCTGCACTGGAAAATCAGAACGTGCTTTGGCCATCACTGAGATCAGCCGAAGGGAAGCTGTAAGAACATGATTAGCCTGGCACATACAGGTCAGTCACTTTGCTAATAAATAACCTTCCCTCCACATAAGAGGGTAACCAGCTTGCTTAAGGTCTGAGCTGGTGAGAGTAAGAACAGTCACCACTGGAACATTAAAGTTGAGTCCACACCCTGGCCTCTGTGCTGTGGCATGTAGTCCTCCCACGTGGCTTTTACTGAAAGCCAGCTTGCAAGTAGCTTTACGAACAGCTTCAGCATTAAGTCATCGGGGAGCTCTAAAAGCGTGATCCTAGTGGTCTTTACTTTTCTCTAATTGCCCCATGCCAGCTAGTCCTGGCACTTGAGGACAGTTGGTTGTCCGGTCAGAGCAGTTTTAAGTCTTAGTTGCAGATAATGTTGCAAGTCCATCAGACAGAAAATTTTATAGCATATTTACAGTTATCTCATCCTTTGAACCTTTACCCTCCTTCCTAGGGAAGGCAGATTCATGATTTCTAGGAACACTTTGAGTGCTGTTGTGGGATGAGTCCATATCCTTTCTGTTCAGCTACTCACTTGTTCCACCAGTTGCAGCAGTGTCAGTATGCAAGATCTCTGGACTGTTGTACTTCCCCTCCTGACTCTTTCGAAAAAGCTCTTTGCCCCTCTTGCACTGTAGTAGTGCTGCTCACTTGTCACCTTTCCATGGTGAGTTTATTCTTATTTTCTGGATAGTTTCCCTCTTACCACCTCTTCACACTACAACTCAGTGACAGTCTGCCTGCTCCCTTCCAAGCAGTCACCCTGCTTAACCAGTTTCCCTGGCTGCTGTAAACACTCCCTACACAACTGCCTATGCTTCCAGAATTCTATCAAGCCCTCAAAGTCCAAATTCATTCCTATTTTCTCAGAATCCACAAATTCTCYTTTTAAGACCACAGTGAAGGTCAGAACAAATGTAGAGCCCATTGGGGCCCACTGCCCATCTCCTTCCTGTGACATGTCAGACCTGAGACTAGGCTAGGATAAGCCAGGTTTTCCCCTCTGCTGGACAGCCTCCGAAAGAAAGAGCCTGCAAGCAAAGGTAGGCACTGGGGACTGAGGAATGGGACTCACTAAACGAAACAAATATTAGTAGAAAGGAACTGCTTTCTTGGCTGCAGCATCATTTCCCACTAGGAGCACTGAAGTACTGCCCATGACATCCCTAGAGAAACAGTGCTGAGCACTTGAGATCACTCTTTATCATAGTCACATCTCATTTTATCCAAATTGAATCAGTCATTGAATTAAGCAGTTTCCTTATTTTTGTCTTCACTGTGGAGGGAGATCTACACACAGTTGGAATGTGTCTGCCTGACATGGTGCTCTGGTCAGCTCAGGACAATCTTCAGCCACTCCAGCAGCAGTATATGACCACTAGCTATCATCTCCTCTTTGTCTAGACACTCTGTGGCACTTTCCTGCCTCCTGAAACCATGAACTGCAGGCATGTGGGTTTAAGTGAGTGCAACTGGCTGATGCAACATCTGACTTAAGGGCCTGAGAGCTTTTGCTGGAAAAACTTGCCTGCAGCCTGGTTCAGGCAGAAGTTCCCATCTAGAGCAGCAGTAGAGCCTTGAGTAGAAGAGATGTCCCAAGGGACAGGAGGGACTGAGTAGCATGGGTGACATTTGGAGACATCAAAAGGGGAGGCAGAATGATTTTTCTTTCCCTTAGTTTTGAAACCCCTGAAGCGCCCCTATTCCAGTTTGAGCAATGCACCACTTGCCATAGTTGGAAATTTCACACCATCAGGGCTGCCTTTCTTTTTCAGCTTGTAAGGGGAGTAAGGTGGTTGAAGCTACTAAACTTGTAGATGATTTACCTGCCAGGGAATCAGGGAGAGCAACTTAGGGACTGGCATACTCTGCTACATCCACCATACATACAGGCAAACCCTTGCCTTCACCCCCAGACCCAGCTCTGCAAGGCTGAAGCATACCATGCCACACAAGCAGCTACAATTACTAGATTTCTGGTCCCAATACTRGTAGGTATCAGCTCACTCTAGTCTCCCACCAATTCCACAATGGGATCCCTAGAGGACCTTGCCTGGGCAGGAGAGGGCCTGTGCCCAGCAGCACTCATGCACACCACATTTTGACCCATTCAGAAGTGGCTGTCCCCAGCTTCATGCATCCCAGGACACAGTATTGTGTCTCTTGGAAGACTTCCTGAAGAGGTTCCAACCCTCCAGTCATATCCTTACATTCTCTAGGAATGTGTCCAGGCAAGGATCACATCATAGTCACTAATAATGGGGAGGCCAGTACTCAAGTGACAATATGCGGCCCCAGACTTAATTCTGGTTTCACAGACCCACAGAAGCACTATGTAGTCTCTTAGTCAGGCTAATATCTCAAACAGATGGGCTAGACATGCTTTGCAGCAGGAAAGTGATGAGAATACAGCAGCACAAGGACCTTCACTTCCTTCTCCAGAATTCAACACTGCTCTCTCAGATCCCAGGTGTTAGCCAGGCCCCCAGGGTTAAGCAGCAGGGTTTGGTACACCACAAAAATGTATTCCTAACTGCACAGGTCTTCCCAAATCAATTCTTTATTGCCATCTTTTAGTACAATTTGCACCAAAATCAGCACTATAATGCAGGCTGTGCGCACAGTCTTCGCCCAAAGTCTGCAAGGCGACCAGCAGGGCAATAGTGTTCAGCAGGCTCTTCCTGTCCCCATCAGGGAAATAGCAGGTTGTGGCACATCTCTGCCATGTAATGCCCTTCCTGGTATGGCCTGGCAAAGGGCGAACACATCACATGAAAGGACACGGTTGCTGTTAGTTTCTCAGCAGCATTATGCGTTGTGGGTCATTGCCAGCATCCAGGAGCACAGAGGGACCTTGCCATGCTGCTCACCCCAAACGCACACCTATTTCCCCAGTGCTGCCTTGCTGCCAACCTTCTGCTCAGGAGAGGAGCTGGTCAGGCCCACTGGTCTCTAGCTGCCCTGTGTTGAGGCCAGGGCAGCCTTTTAACCATACGTCACAGGACGATGCACCCGGTCCCTTGTGTGTCCCTGACCCAGGAGATCACCAAGGGCTCTGCATTTTTGCCCCCCAGCAAGGCACCTGGGTAGAAAAGAGGCCGGAGATTGCCAGAGAATTTGTCAGTGAAGGTGTAGATGTGGGAGCGGTCAGATACATTATAAAATGAGATTTCTCCTGCCTCATAGTCCAGGAATATTCCAATGCGCCGGGGTCTCACGCTCAGGTTCAAAGGGGAAATGGGGGAAGTGAGGGCTTCATAGTTGCCACTGTTCTGCAGCTGCAGCACCCAGTAGCCATTGCTAGGGCAGAAGAGAATGGTGCCTTTCCGGCTGGCTGAATCCCTGCACAGCCCCAGGCCCCACTCTGGCTTATCTCCCACCTGCACTTCCCAGTAGCACCGGCCGGAGAAGAAGACCTGAACCCCCAGCACCAGTGGCACTGTGTTAAACCTCTTGGGGTTGTCAAAGAGGGACAGAATCAGCTTCTTGCCTCCACGCTTCACACTTTTCCGGTCTTCAGACAGAGTGAGTTCAGGGTGAGCTGTGTCAGGATCCAGAGTCACATCCACTGAAATAAGGAGAAGGAATGAAGGATACACAGGATTTTATGGATGAATTCACATGCAGACAACAACATGAATGGATGAGTCTTCTACAGAGATGCTGAACTTTTCCAGCTCCAGTTACTACTAGCTACTACACATGTTCATGGTTTTGTACAGCACCTAGCACTGGTAGTCCTGGAGAAACGTGATTCACAAAATCATTTTTACTATAAACCACATCAAAAAATTTGACATCCAACTGCAGAGCAGGAATAAAATCAGGGCACCTCAGCAGCCCTCCTGACACAGCCTACACAGCAGCCTATACAAGGAAAGAAGAGTCTGTGGGCAACAGGGGGATCCGAGWCTCCTACGTGCCCTCCTTCAGGGCCACCTCACAAGCTATCAAAGACCAGAATGAGGAAAGTTGTCCCACCTTGAAACCAATCTGAACTCATCTGTAAGCAAACAGGGACCAGTTGAACAAAACTCGTTGAAAAAACCTGCAGTTAGCACTTGTACTAATGTCAAAAATGCACCATTTAAGCTAAAAAGATCTGAAATCATTTCCTTTTAAAGACAAGCCCCAGACTAGATGGGCTCTCTTACCACAGTCAATTTGGAATTGGTTCACATTAAACCAAAACCGACCATGCCTGAAAGTACCAACAGTGCAGGAACCAGCCCTTCCTTCACTAGGTTGATGAGCAGAGCAACATTACAATGATGCAACTTTCCTTGTGTAAATATGACCTTTGTTAAACTGTCTAGTGTAGACAGGGCCAAAGACTGCAATTCAGGATCCCCTCCTGAAAAATCAAGGTTTCCCAAAGGCCTTTTCGTGCCTGAATGCTCATCATCACAGCACAGCTTGCTGCCTTGTCAGAGGCATCCACGTGAGCCCATCTGCTGGTGTTGGCAGTTGTCAAGAATAAGAGCAGAGCTATGCCTGCACTGAGTGCCCAGACACCTCTCCCTGTGCCACAGTATACAGCAGGAGGGACAGGGTTCAAATGTGTCAGGACCTGGCACAAAAGCAGCCATCTTACCTTTAAATTTCTTCAGCATTTCCCTCATGCCCAGGCAACGCTCTGGGATGCTGTAATCTTCTCTCAGAGTCACAGAAACAGCTTCAGGGGCCTGGAATTTCATGCCTTCGCACCTGAAAAGAGCATATTGCTCACAGGCCAGCACAGAGACCCAACCATACCCAGTGCCCACAACACAGCGGATCTCCTGCTGCATCTCAGCGTTTTTAATGCCTTTCTGTGGGCTGCAAAGACACCGTTTGAGAAGCCTCAGCCCTGACTGCACACTGGTATAGGGCTGCTCAGATAGCACAGAAAAGCAGGTCGAATCTGGTCTCCGGCAGATCTGGCTGCATCAAGCCATCCACAGTATATGTTTCCCTCTGCGTCTTCTGGGTTAGAGAGGGATTTAGCCAGAAATCTGCAGCCCTTGGCAATGCCCAGCTGCCATACCAGCTCCCCGGAGTCTCTGCATTTCCTGCTGTGAGCATTTCTGCCATGGTAGAGCACCCAGACTAACTGCTTGCCTAACAGCAAGTCAGATGGGATCTACACTCTGGATCTAAATCGCATACAAGAAAGGGGTCCTAGGTGAGCTGCAGTGCCAGTCCTGGGCAGGAACACCCTGTGGAAAGGAAGGAGTGAGGCCAGCCCAGCAGCAAGTCCCTTAGGAGCCCTTCTCACATCCTCCAAGACTGGGCAACATCTTGGTTCTGGAGGCCCTGTAAAAAGACAGGCATTGAGTCTCTCCTGCTAGCCTGCACTGGGTTTAGATCCCTCCTCTATCTGTCCTTGGTCACTGAGTCTCACCAGCAGGGAGGATCTAGCTTGAAGCTGCGCAGGGGCTATGCAGGGAGGACAGAGGCTGGCCCGGCACAGAACAAACACCATGCTTACAGCCTGGAGGCAGCCAGGACAATAGGAGGAATGAGCRCTGGCACCTACCTGTTCAGAATGCTTTTCATGTCCTAGAAGAAGAGAAAAAACAATCTTGGTATGTCACCCCAAAGCCTCATGCCTCTCAGCCAGCCTGGCCCCGGCCATCCCCCTTGCTCTGCAGAGCCTTTTGGTCCTGGCCTTGCTCCTCAACTGTTACAGGCCTCAGTGCATGTCTGCTCAGTGGAGYGAGAGACAAACCCAAGCAAGCTCTGAACAGCTCCCTGGTTGTGCCTGCCCAGTGCCTACCTGCCCTGCTCCACAGGACAGTTTGCAGGCTCTCCTGAGCACTGCCGAGGTCCACAGTGGCAGCTGTGTCTACACTGCACTGTAGGTCACACATCCCCTCCACCTCTGAGAACTGGCCACATCTCAGCGTGTGCTGACTCTCCTTCAGCATAGCAGGAGAGGTAAACCTTAAATTATGCCTGGGAGACAGCTCCCCAGGAATGTCCCCCACATTCCAGCTCCCATCACATACCATCAGGTTGGGCTCTGCTTGGGTAAGGAACAGAGCCATGGGCCATTCTCATACCATTTTTCACCTAAGGACCTGTCAGACTAGACATAAGGACTGACAGTCYCCAGGGCTCAGGATGCCCTGTGAGCCCTCACAGTCAGCCTTGCAGAGCAGATTCCCCTTAGCACAGCAGAAATCAGATCTGGATAGAAAAGACCTCAGGGATGAGGTTGGTGACAGAGTTAGTGGGATCCAGAGGCTGCTTTAGGATGGTAGGAGTCACATACACCTCAGGTATCACTGATAGTCTGGATCTGTTCCCTCTCCAGGGGAAAGAGGGAGAGAGATCAAGAGTATGTATGTATATGGAGGAGAGGAGAGAGCCTTTCACTTTCACAGCCACTGCTTTCCTGAGCACAGCTCCATCCCAGAGTGCTCTGGCAACACAAACGTGCCTGGGTCAGACAGGGCCCTCCTGCCCTGGTGGGCACAGTTGGATAAATGCATTGTCTCCAGCCCCCAGGAGCATGGTTGGTTCAGTTAGAGCTCCCCAGGCCTGCCCCAGTTGTGGGCTGCCAAYCTTCCCTCTTCTCTGTGTCACAGTTTGGTCCCTGGCAGCCCCATACCAGAAGATGGCCCCTCTCCCAGTGTTCAGGGAAGAGAGGAATGACGGCACAGCCTGACCTTGAGCAGCCCATCAGCTGGCTGCTGGAACTTCTGCTTTATCTCCAGGATCAGCTCGTCAAGTGAGGACTTTTGCTCTACCAGCCGAGTGAGGTTTTCACTGATCATCAGCAGAATTCGCTTCTCTTCCTCCTCCAGCTTCTGAAGCAGCAGCTTCTCTTCATCAGCCAGGAGCCGATGCAGTTTCCCAAACTCACTCACAATCCTTTCCCTCTTTTTCTTCACTGCCTCCTTAAGAAAGGAAAGATATATAGGGTAAGGAGAGGCCATGTTAGCCAGGCAGCTAACACAAAGCCCAAAACCACACCCAATGGTCACGCTATAGGAAATCACCTCACTTTTGGATCAGGGTGTTTATTTAAAATAACAGCCAAAAACTAAGTGGTGGGCTTTCACCTAGTATCTGACTTGACATCCTTAATTTATCAGCAGTAGGACCTTGCCAAGAGCAGTTCTGATCAGCTGGACCTCAGATGTCTGGAGATATCTCAGTGCAGCACAAGAGTGATCACATGGATGGGAGGATGGACTGCAAGGAGATGCCATTAGGCTTAGGGGGTAGGTTTTTATTAGATTTATTTATCACCTACAAGCTAGGCTGAGGCTAATGTGTTGCTTGAACACTACATATCGAGCAGCACCTGCAGCACAGTGCAAAAGAGGCACAAAAAGTTCTGGTGCTGGCAAGGGACTGAGGGAAGAGGGGAGGGAAAGAGCCAGGGAGGCCTCCCTGGGGTGCTGGGAGCTCTCACTAGGGTCTGGGAACAAGGAGCCAACAACAGGCAGGATATGGCTGTGCTTTTATGGTTTCTTCCTGGGTCCTAACGCTTTGTACTTGTCTCAAAACCTGAAAAAACAGGAGCTGGCATCCTCCTGAAAATCTGCTGTGTTTAACTGGGACCATAAAGCATCAAAACTCAGAAGGTAAATAAAAGGAAACTGAACTATATTTATTTATTTATTTTCTGAATTTTTCTGTGCAAGCACATGATTTCTTGGAGCTGACTCATGTATAAGCCAGGACCGTCAGCCACTTCCTTCCCATCACTCGCATGGGACATTTTTTCCTTTTTACTATAACAGCATAATCAGCCTYAGGAAGCGTGAGGGCAGCTGAGCTGTGACCCTACAAGGCGATCGCCTAGCCCTGACTCAGGCAAGGCAGGCAGAGGTGAGAATGACACTGCTGTTTCACAACATCCCTCTCCTCCAGTCTCCTGCCACCTGGGACAGCTGATAGCACCAGCACTCCAAGCACTCATCACCCCACTTGCTAGGCCTGAGGTTGGCCTGGCCAGGGAGGCCAGCAGTCAGTGACAGCCATGGTCAGGCAAGGGAGCTGAGCAAACAGATAGGGAAAGCTGGAGAAACCTGTTTCCCTGCCAGTGCTTCCTGCTTAGTCATCACTCCTAGCCCAGTGCTGCATAACTCAGTCCAGTAGTTTCGTTTGCTTCTCTGCAGTTACTTTTACTTTCCAGTTTCTATCCCAAAGGGATTGGTTTTTTCGCTTGAAAGGCAGCTGTTTACTGGCATCTTATCTCCTGGGACAGAGTGGTAGTCAGACAGAGGCCTGGTACTTCAACTTTTCTTTTTTCAAAGAAATCACTTCACGTTCCCACAGTTGTGGAGCAGAGCTCATCACATGGTTCATGCTAGGCTTTTAATGCAAGCACATACTGTTAAACCAACACTAATACAAAACATCTAATGTCTATTTGTTTAACAAGYGCACTCGACCCCATGATTTCAATGGAGCTGGCATGCTGCTCTTTCCAAAGCCTTTCTGGACTTTTTAACTTTTTTAGAGCGATACATTTATTGATCCTGGTTTCCACAAGCTGCAGTTACAGCCACAGGGTCAACACAGGATGCTAGAGCTGCCTGTTCGTATGAGCATGTTGTACCAACTTGTTGCACCTAGCTGTGAGGACTACTGCAAGCTAGAATGCCAAGGAAACCCAACACTTTGCAGCATATGCTGAGTGGTGTGCTTCACATGGAAGGTGTTATTGCACCGTCACTGAGTCCCTCTCTGTGGCCAGCTCTCTTTTGGATGTAGGTCTTCCAAGTGAAAGCAAGACATAGGAACTTGTCCCATCCGAGGACTACACAAAACATGTGACAAATTCAATGGCCCTGGCCCAGCACACTCAGTAGTTTCTAAAGTTACTGGTGTTGTCTAAGCTAGTTCCTTAGAAATTAAAGCAGACACCTGCCTTGCACTCCTGGGTTTTCATCCTTTCTGCCGACTCACATTTCTTCATTTCTTCCACTTCCTTGGAAAGATACTCCAGGGATTTCTGGAGTTTGACCTGAAAAGGCAATAAACAGGGTCAGCTCACCCCAGCAGCAGCCAGTGTGTGCCGCCACTCGTCCCCAGGCCTGCAGCTGCCAGTGCCTGAAGGCAGCAGGGGGAGAGTTACTGTCCTGCCAGTCGATGCCTCCCTGCGTGCCAGCCCTGGCACCCGAAGCCAGCAGCTGTGTTCTTCATTCCTCTCGCAGCTTTAACCCTCCCTGTGCTGCTGGGTTTTCTTAAGAGTTTCCTCACTCTTTGGGTCTGGAGAGCACACCATGCAAGCCGACACTGACCTCCCTGCACTGCCAGGTTGTTGGGCAGACGCCATCCACTCCCCTGCCCAAGGCGCCCCACTTTCCTGGCAGTGCCACCAGGATGGTGGACTGCCATTCGGAGACATAGAAGAGGGCTGGCTTCCAGCCCCAGGACCATGTACCCCACGATCTGCTGGGGACAAGCTGCCTGCTCCCCCAAAGTCAAGCTCCAAAAGCTCAGCACAGCATGTCAGGGTGCTGGGGGAGCTGGGGGTGCTGCTGCCATGGGGTCAACCCCATGCAAGGGCCAAGGCAGGTGCAAGGCCTGGCGGCCTTTTCATCTGTGCATACTGTGTCCTTSTGCAGCTGGGCCTCCCCTACCTTGTAGACCTGCGCGGCCTCCTCGATGGGGTAGACGGTGTGAGGGCGGTGGTGCAGAGATTCCCTGCACACCACGCATATGGCCTCCTCATCCTCCTCGCAGAAGAGCTTGAGCCGCTCATCGTGCATGGTGCAGAGTGGGGCCCCTGACCCCGGGCCAGCCCGCAGCCCCAGCTGTCGGATGCTCTCCACAATGTTGGCCAGCTGCCGGTTAGGGCGGAAGTTGCTACGATGGCATGCGGCCCGGCACTGCGGGCAGGAAAACGGTCCATCGGCCCAGAGACCCTTCTCCTGGCAGTGCTGGGCGATGCAGCCGCGGCAGAAGTTGTGCCCGCAGTCGACGCTCACCGGCTCGGTCATGTACTCCAGGCAGATGGAGCAAATGGCTTCCTCGTGCAGTCGCTCCAGGGGGCTGGCCAGGGCCATGGCAGCAGCGGCAAGGGAGCTGTGCGCAGCAGGTTTGTTTTCAGAGTGCCGGAAGAGCCCGCTGGCCAGGCAGGCGGGGCTATGGTAATGTCCTGGAAAGCCAGTGCCTCGGGGACTGCTGCCGCACYGCTTCCTGAGAGGCACCAGTGGAGAAATCGGCCTCGTTGCGAGCTTACATAAGAGCAGTGTCCGTACTCGGTGCCCCAGCTGGGAAGGCTCCGCGCTGGCTCTGGGAGGAGCGTGGTGTGCACGAGGGACATCTGCAGCCAGCCTTAAAGGCAAGCGCTTTCTTCTTAGCCCAGGCAGATCAGGCAAAAAAAAAAAAAAAAAAAAAAAAAAAAAAAAAAAAAAAAAAAAAAAAAACTGCGGGAGAAAAAACAGATCAAATTAGGAAGCATCAGAAATAATCAGGACCCAAAGATAATCCAAGGCACCTGTAAAGTCAAATTAGACATGGCCATCACTCGCTCCACCTGACCAAATTTGCAGTGAGGGGCCTGATGTGATTCAGAATTCTCTGTGATGCTGCAAGGTGACCAAGCAGAGTGGCCCTCAGTAACTCCACTGCATTTTGACTAGCAATGAGAGCCCAGCCATTTCTCCTCTGGTTTCTTTTCACAGTTTGCTTCAATGTCCTGTCTGAGCTCAGTGACCCCTGAGTCTAACCACACTGTCCAGTCACTGTTTAAATTATTGCCAGTGTTACCTGYCCACCTTATGAGAGACTTGCAGGCTTGGATATTTAAATGTAAAGTGTTAATCCAGGATACACCAAAAGCCACATCTCAGGCRGGTTTGTAGACTGTAAGATACCCTCACAAGGGCTATCCAGAAGGGAAGAAGGCAAGAGCATCTGGCCAGGGTCTCTGCCAGGAGAGGCCAGAGACAAGTATTATTTCATCCTGATGGCCTGGGATCACTAAGTCACCTGCCCTGGGCCCTGCTTTTCATCCTGCCACCCTTTCCCTGCCTTGGCCAGAAATAGTGCAGGCTTGGCTTAGSCTGAAACAGTGTAAGAGCCTTTCAAACGGCATAATGGGCCCAGATGGACTTTGTAGAAGCTATACTTGGGAATCAAACCATGCAGCCATGAGCCTCTTTGAGCAATGGCAGCACCCATCACTACCCCCCCAGGAACCGTCACAGGAGGYCTGACAGGCAGCTGTGGGGCTGGTACCCATCCCTGTGGGTGCCCTGGGTGTGAGAGAAGGCCTAGCACTGAGTCTGGAGGTGGAAACAGCTCCACAGAGCAGCATCTCCTCTAAGTCTACCCTTGCAGCCCCATCTAGCGTCATTCTCCACAAGAGGTGGCAGAGGCAGAGCTGTGATCTCTAGCTGGCTGCTGCCCTGCTTCAGGAGCGATTGTGGACCAGGACAAGGAATTAATTTATGCCATCTGAAATGCTTCCTGGGACTGCCCTCACATGCTGGCCCTTGGGCCAGCTCCAGCTGAACCCTCCTGGCACAAATCAAAGTGGATGATGTGTGGGGATCTCAAAGGAAGGACAATCCAGGCTGTGAGAGGATGGGAGAGTATGGAAGAGGGAACTGAGGGCTGAGAGGCACCAGCTGCCTCAGTATCGCCAGCTCTGGCCTTGCTCTCGCTGCACTTGCATGAAACCCAAGGTGACCCAGAGCTCAGGTCTCCCAGGTCAGAGGCTCCCAATTGTCAAACTTTARCATATGGATATGACCACCACAGTTCAGAGAAAGGTCTGAACATCCAGACTGGTAAGRGACTGCAGAATATAAAGTCATAAAGACAAGACTTCTGTCCCCATCCAGAGCTGCCTGGGACCTCTAGCCCAGCCAATCTGCCTGGAGCCACCAAGGAGCTAACTGCCAGACACACCTTCAGCAGGGACAGGAATGGCCACAGGTCCCTGTGCCACATGGATCCTTAAAACATGTGCAGAATTGTTTACGGAATGGATGAAATGAACAGGATAGAGAGCTGGGCTTTGAAGCTCGGATCTGCAAACTGGCATGTTGGCCTGCTATGGCCTTGGTAAAGTATTCTGAGGCCCAGAGGAAAAAGCTACTGTTTTGCTCTTTTTTTATTATACAAAATTAACTTAAAAACAATCAGTACAAATTAAAAGTCTCAGAGGAAATGAAAAATAAATTAAAATGCCTTTGCATACACCTTAAATAAAGAGTTAAACATAACAATCAAAATTCACAGGTAATAAAAAAACACAGACATGTTTAGGAGGAGCTCGTGCGAGAAGGCTCTCTGGTGGCGGTGATGTTTGCAGTGATTACAGTGTTGTCCTTCCACTGCCTGCCTTGTCCTTTAGGTGATTCATGATATCCTGGACCCATTTATCTTCTGGGTTGCCACAGAGCATTTTATCTTTGACTGTGGTAAATCTGCAGAAGAAAATCCCATTAAAGGAGCAGGAGAGAAGTGGATGTGGATGGGAAGTGTTACGGCAAACCACAGTACTGAGCACCTGCATGCTCCTTGCTGCCAGTGAATCCCACTGAACCAGATACCTCTATAGTTGCAGAATAACCCACRGGAAATACAGAAGGACTGGCAGAATGTCATTACTAGCCTCCTCYTCTCTTTGGCACTTGATGGGGAGAGCCACCTTCATCCCTAACATGCTTTCTCCTTTTCAGGACACCATCCTGCCTGTGACCCACTGCCTGGGGYAGCAAGATGGGGCAATGGAGTATGCTATAGAGTTTCCTGAGACTGCCACACTTCYGCAGGGCAGGGACCTCAAGGGTTTAAGCAGAAGATCTACTTACATCACAGCTGGCTGGATGCAGTGGTTGCTTGTGTGAGCGTACGCTTTCACGCGGTGCTCAGGAATCGCTTTGGTGAGGTAGCGGGAGCAACAGGGACCAAAAATGTTGACAGCAGCTGGAAGAGAAGAGATATTTTCTGATAAAACCAGACTGGGAGAGGTGCCACTAGGGAGAAGCAAGGTCACAGGACCAGATGGGTCCTGCTAGAAGAGACATTGCTCCCACTACAGTCTCCTACCACAGTTGTCATCCTCTCAGGAAGCCAGAGTGGCAAGACATGCCTCTCTTTTGCTGCAGCAGACACTCAAGGAAGAGGTGCCCAAGCACTGCTAGACCTTACAGCACAGCAAAAAAGAGAAGAGAGTCCCTCCAAAAYGAGAGCTTGGACTCACCTGGTGAAGATGAGACCTGGTAGCAGAAGGCAGCCACAAAAAGAACAGCAAGGGCAGCTGTGAAGGACTTCATGCTCCTGCTGGGTGGAGGTAAACTGTAGGAGTAGATCTAGACCAGGGACTGCTGCAAAGGGCCCCTTGCTGTGCCTCACACTGAATTCCTGGGTTCTGACCGTTTTTATAGAGCAAGACAAGTTTCTGAAAGACAAGTGACACAATGGAAAAAGTGCTGTGTCAAGGGTGCAAGCCCTGCACAGTAAGTGGCAGACGGAAGTGCCCAGAACCCCAATATGCAGTAATGTCTTCATGCTGCAAGTACTAGAAAATGATAAAATACTATGACATGAAAAAGAGAACAGGATATGACCCATGGCCTTTTCCTTCCCCATGACCGAGAGGGCTCTATATAAGAATTAAAAGMAACATAGCTGGATCTTTTGACTGGAAGTCACATGATGGCCATGGATGGACAATGAGCACATCYGCTGCACACAATTATTTCCTAGAATGTCATCTGCATCACAGAAAAAATAGGAGCAATACACTTCCTTCACCACAAAGGCACCAGGGAGAGTCCATGAGTCAAGCAGYCCTCCCTGGCTTTCCACTGCAATGGGTCAGCAAAGTACCCTGCAACCATGTACTGCCTCAATTGCAGCACTGCCCCGCAGAGAAGAGGGCTTTCTCCAAGGGATCCCAAAATGCCATCAGTACATATGCATGCAGTGCAGTGGGCAGGGTACAGTGCCAGCCTAGGTCTGAGCTCCTCTTCTTTCTTTGCCCATCACTTGCAGTGAATCTTTGGGAAATCTGTTCTGTTGCTGCACTGCAGTTTCCCAAATGCAAGTGCCATAGCGGTATGTTAGCAATGGACGTGAGGCTCAGCCATTAGTGTTTACTARAAGTTCTAGAAGCTCATAACCAAACTGGCACTGTAAAGTTTGGCCTACATGACCATTTGGTCCTAGCAATGTAGAATCAACACCCCCTTGACTTTGGTCTGCCATTGCCCCAGTATGTTGGCTTAGCTCATACTGTTTGTGAGAGCAATGGTCACTGCACTGGCAGAAAAATTCCTGTTGGAAATGCTACATCTATACAGAAGGACTCTGCTGACTTCCAGGTGAAGGTCTATGGATGAAACCTCAGGGAAATGGAGGAAGAGAAAGGTAAAGCATTGCCAATAACAAGACAGCGTTACAAGGACAGGTATTTGTGGTGCTAGTGAATGTGTCCAGCAGCTAGACTATCACAGTCACAGTGAGAATGCCATACAAGCATGCTACCTTTCATGATGGCCCAGTGGAAGAAGTGACTTAACTCCTTTACGGAGGAGGATGATTGAAAAAAGAGGAATCACTGATGAAAGTGGTTTCYGGGCTTGTAGGAACACTGAGGAGGAACTAGCAGAAAGGAAATGAGGAGATTCCTTGGACTGGCAGAGGAAAAATGGATGCCAGGCCCTGGACTGCGAAGTGCTCCCAGGTGTTCCAGGTCATGATGCACACCACCACCATGTCTCAGTAGATTGAACTCTTTGAAAAGCTGAGCCAGACTCTTAAGAAAGTGTGGGCTAGATCACAATGCAGGATTTGTTTTGTGCAGAGCTTTTTGTTTCACTAAAACAGTGTTTTTAAGAATGACAAACCCCAGGCCAGGGTGAAACTGTGAATGGGCACCWTGCTGCCATGGAGGCAGAATGCCCATGCAAGCAAGGAGAGAAGGCAGCTGGGGAGAGCCTATCCGCAGAGCTCTGGGACCCCAGGGCACATGCTATCAGTGCCTTTTGGAAAGGCTGTTCCTGATTCCTGCCACAATTCCTGTCCTGATTCCTGTCCTGATTCAGCTCACAACATGTGGTTCCTCTGCAGCCATCATAGCTTTGTCCACAGCTTTGCATCTGCAGAAGTAAAGGTTTTGGGCACATCCTTCACCTCTGTATCTCTGTTTCCCCACTGATGGGATCGCTGCCATCTCAGATCATGTCTAGGGATTAAATTCCCAGGCAAGAGCCCTGTGCTGGTACAGTCTGAGCCAAGGCTGGAGGTTTTACTCATGTATAGCACAGAGAGATCTGTGGTACCCTGCTCTGAATAACTGAGGATCTCAGGATTCAGCTGGAAGYCTGTCTCCTCTATAACCTCCCTTGAGGTGCTCATGAATCCCTCTCTGGAGCCCATTTAGATGCTAGAAAAAAGTCTCCCTTTACCAGGCATATTGGGTCCCAGCTCCTSGGCTGGATCTGCTTACCCCACACTGCACAGTGTGGGGTTATGGAGATGTCAGCCTGCTGCTGGTCCATGTCTTGAGCAGACTAGTGTTGGCACCATACCACCACTGGCCATCATCTTACCCACAGTACGTAGCTTAATCTAACAAGGAGCTTCTGGAGCTTGGCTGTCCCCAGGAGCTACTAGGAAGGGAGCCAGGCAGGCTGCAACAGCACCCCAGCATGGGCCATTCAGCATCAACAGCAGCAGGGCTGGCCTGGAAGAAAGGTGTGTGCTGAACCACACCCGCAAACCCACAGTACTTCTGCATCCTCACTGCCTTTCCACTCTAGCATTTCCTGCAACATGTGTGTCCACCTGTGTTTCACTCCCACAACATCTGGCAGCTCCCCTTCATCCCAGCTGAATGACCCAGTTCAGCCATTCTGCACCTGCAGCCTAGCCATGAATGATTCCCCTTGCCCTGTTCCCATGCTTCCCCCACTGTCAGGAGCTACCAGCACCCTTTTTCAGAGATTGCTGCACAAGGATGCTGGGGAAGGCAGGGGTGAAACAGGGCTCCCAGGCAGGGAGCAGGGCACATGAGTGGGAGCTGCCTGGGCCTCAAGAGTGCCCCTTGTACCCCATCTCCCCATGGGCCTGCCACACATGCTTGATGGACACAGCTATCTGAGAAAACAGATGCAACATTTGACATGACCAAGATGACAGACCAAGACCAATGCCACTGCCTGAGACAGCAGGTTAATTCTGGGGGTGCTGGAAATGTCCATGGAGAAGGTATGACTGAGTAGCAGACTGGGGAATCACATGGACAGTAAGGCATGTTAACTGATGTGCTGAGATCTCGACAACCTGCTAACCAAGGTGCCACCAACACCTGCTGTTCCCATAGCCCTACTTCTGCCATTTTTTCAGTGCTTTCACATCGAAACATATGTACTCATTCTCCATTCAGACTGATCTTAACAATTCTGTTACACATCTCCACACAGGGACTAAAATAAAACTGAGAGGAGGAGAACTGGCTGGGGAATGAGCTGGAGGTGTCCTCACTGATGCAGCTAAAGCACCAGCACAGCCAGCTTGGAACTGCTTTTAGCTGAATGTTCTGAATGCTCTTGCAATGTTCAAACATGGTTTTGATAGAAATGTCAAGATGTGTTTTAAAAATCAACATTTTCTATCAGGAATGTGCCTAGACACTTTCAATGAATTTTCTCTCATTGCCTAGACATTTTCAATGAATTTTATCTCCCTTCAGATACACTGGCTGTGTTTCCTGCTTCTGCTCATTACAAAAGGAATTCTTGGTGGTTTTCACACCTCTGTTATTCCCTTGTTACACTATTTTTGTCAACTCCACTCCTCCCTTGAAGGGAGATTTTGTATTTCAGTTTTGGTTGCTCCTTCTTGCCAAGAAAAATAATGTAAATTTCTAAATATTTTGATTTCTAAAGCCTCCTCCATACCATACATACTAAATTGTAGCTATTTACGGAATCTGTAAAACCTCTGCCTTATGGTGTGTTTCAGCTTCAATAGAAACCACACATGGTCTCTTTGGACACATTATCAGAACAGATTTTGGATACAAGRGGAAGTCTCTTCTTACCCTGAAGGCAGCCTGCTCCACTACGCCTACTGTCAGTTTTGAAGTCACATCTGAGGTCGCATTATCACAGGAAAAGAAGCAATGCTGCTGGGAGCTACAAGATCASTAAAACGGAAAACTGTGGTTTAAATTGGGAACAGATCAGGAAAAGAAAAAGAATGACTGGTAGTAGTGAGTGATCACAAGGTGGTGCAACTCCAAAAAAGAGAAGCAAGATCTCAGGTTTATCAGGAGAGGTATTTTCAAGAGGGATGAAGACTTATCAGAGCGCGAAAAGGAATCTTGATGGGAGGATATGATCAAAGTCTGGAAAATTATGAGTGGCCCAGAAAGCAAGACAAACACCAACTATTCACTTCCTCTGCTAGTACAAGAACTAGGGATCACCAGGTGAAGCTGACAGGAGCCAGGAGCCAGGAGCCAGGTTAAGAATGAACAGAAGATCATACAAGAAGTAATACACCTAGGGAACTCCTCACCAAGGGCCATGGTGATCATAAAGAATTCTTCACTTGTTGAGTCTGGACATGGATTTTAAAGCGATAAGCTCAGGAAAACTCATAAACAAACAAAAGCTGAGGAGACTCATAAACTGAGAATAGCTGGGGGGACTCATAAACTAAGTGTAGCCCAGGAGCGCACTCAAGGGAGCCAGCACAAGTACTTGTCTTTTCCCTTCAAGGGATATGCTTGCGGCCACACCTGGAGACTTTAATACTGGGTAGACAGACCCTTAGACAGCCTCTCGGGCTGCTCATGTTTGACGCTCCAAGGCAGCCTATTTCACAGGACTGCAAGCCATGTAGTTGAGTTTGGGAAACTGCACTGAAATACTTGRGTTTATACACCAACATATACCTCCAGATGAAAAATACTGGTTAACATCAGCAAAAGGACACCAGTAGTTTCTAAGCACACAGCAAGGGAGAAATATATTGTTGCAGTTTGTGCTATAACCCAAGATAAATTCTGGGGCTCCTAGAAAAGCCTCACTTTTGGATCAAGAGGGAAGTGGCTGGCTGCTGTGACAGGAGGTGTCTCTCTGAAATTTGGCAGTACTTTCAAGGACAGACACAGGCTGTCTTTGTAAAGTTACAGCCATGCGTACGTATTCTGGATTCCCTGAAGAGGCCCTCAGCAGTGAGCACCAACCTACTTGGAGCTAAGTAGGGTCTGTCCAGCACCTGTAGTAGTGTGTGGCTGTTCTACCTATGGCAGCTAAGGTTTAGAGAAACAAAGAGAAAATTCGTTTGCTCATTCTGGGTGCCAGCTTTGAGACACTCGAGGCTTTGTATCTCCTTAGCACTATATGACACTTTGTATTTGCAAAGTCTCCCTGCTGTTGCCTTCACTGCAGCTGGAGGTACTTTAGACTCCTGCAGATCAGACTGTAGGATTTCAGGCATCCAGAAAGTAAAGAAAACACTCCTATACATGAGGACTAGAAAAAGTTGGATTATCTCTATACCATAAAGAAAGACAGGGATAGATTCTGAGTCTCCAGATCTACAACCCAGGCCTTCCTCTAGCCCCTACCTTGTTAACTGCTCATGGTCTTCTGCAACAAGCACAGGGGTCTTACTGCCAACACTGCACACCCTGATTCAAACACAAGAACATCTTTTCTCAGTGTTCACATACTGGCAGTCAAAGATTGTCTCATAACACAGAAGCAAACCAAACTTGCCATGTCCTACCTTGGGAGCAGTCAGCTTTTTCCTCCTCCTCCTCCTTGTACAAGCAGCATGAGTGAGGTGGTGATGCTCATGGCTGTGTATTCAGCTCTATGCAATGTTCCTGTTGGACCTGCTGCCTGTGTAGTGGTGGAGCTCTCCAGCAGATGGCAAACACTTCCCACTGCTAGGTCCTGTTACAGATCAAGTTTCTGACCCAGACAACCACCTCAGCAGCATCGTAGCCTGAGTTCCCAGTTTGGTCAGAACGCCCTTCCTTAGGCCCAACTGGTAACCACACTGAGCTTTCTTCTTGGACAAAGACAGATGCTGAGACTTCACTGTAGAGAAAGCACCTGATGATATTTTGGATTTTCATCCCACAAAGGCCTCCTTGAAAAAATCTGAGCAATTAGGAGAGCACACTCAGGACAGAGCAGAGAGAGCCACATGGAACCCTCATACTCTGTAGATAAATGGTCCTTTCCAAGACAGGCTTCCCCACCTGGCCTCCATCACTCTCTCAACTGGGAAAGTGGCATTCCTGCCACTGCAGGATCTGGCATTSCTGCACAAGGACCACCCCTTCCTTTTACTGCTCACCATTCCACATAGCAGGCCAGGTAGGGCTGATTCCTGCAAAGGCTCTTTGAACAGCACTAGCAGGCAAGGATTCAGCAGCAGCAGCTGTTTTACCCAAAGCATTATAAAAATGGGATCAAAAGATCAAAACCCATGCATGTGCAGGCTTCCCCTGGTGCACTGCACTGCCCCAGGTGATACCATGTGTGCTCTGCTCTCCCATTAACCTTCCTACTGGGCAGGGGCCACCATTCTGCACCCAAGACCCTGTCCTACACCTGCTTTAGGTGGACAATTTGGTTCATCAGACACTTGTGTGTCTAGGTGTCAGCAAACAGCCCTGTCAGCAGGTTACAGTTATATTTGCGGTTGTATGATTTTATTTGGGGAAGGCTTAGTAAATGGCCACTGACTGCCCCCTGTGTGGCTTTCCAGGAGATGTGCCCTCCAGGGATGACTCTCCTGCCCTGGTGTGCTCAGGATGTTGTCTTGGGGTGTCTGAGACTGGAGCTTGGAGGCAGGGTTGGGAGTTCATGTCCAGCGGGGAAAAGGAGAAGAATCTTTGCACAGAGCTCTGTGCCCATCTGCTCCAGCACAGCCATCTGGGTAACAGAGGAAGGACTGTGGCTTTCTCTGTGCCTCTATTTTCTTGCAGAAACAAGGGGGATCTGTGCTCTCCCTGAGCCTTGTCCAGGCCATGAAAGGGTGAGAAGTGTTGCAACACCACCCTGGTACTCTCCCAGCTCTGTTTGGAGAGGGAAGGTTGAAAAAAAAGGAGCCTCTAGCTCCCAGTTCTTGGGAACAGAGCCTGTCAAGACCCGCAGCACTCAGCTGCCCCTTCTGGCCCCACTCCTGCCACTTCATATTCGCCTTTGCTTATGGATCCTTTGGGTCAACTTTGGTTGGGATCAAGATGAGAAGCAATGTCCCAGGGGAAAGGGAGCAGCCCTTCATTAGGGCTGTTATGGGCAGGGACCTTGGAGCATGCGAGCAGCAAGGGAAGGTCCCTCTAAGCAGCCCTGCAGCTGGGGAAAGGACCAGCTCTGGTCTCATCTCCCCAGCCTGAGCCAGTGCTTGCTGGGCATCATGTGCTGCAGAGCCTAGAGGCAAGAAGAGAGGGGGGGCCACAGTCCTTTCCATGCCCCAGCAGACACCAGCTCCTGGGTCTTTGTCCTCTGGAAGACATTCAGGTACAGATAGCTCAGGTAGCTACTGAAAAAAGAGAGGGTCATCATGCTCCTCAGCTTGTGCCACCCATCAAGACCTCCTATCCTTTCTAGCTCCCCAAATCAGCTGACATAGAGGACAGACCCCGCTCAGGAACAGCCCTGTGCCTTGTGCTCTCACAGAGCATCTCATAGCCTGCCTAAGAGCAAGGCACCTGCTCCCACTGGAAAGGAGCCCCCTGCAGAGCAGCTGAGGTTGGACCCGAGCCCAAAAGCACAATCCAGCAGAGCCACTGGGTGGATTGAGCCAGTCTGGGCTGTTCTGATCGTCATGGGCTGGATCCTGGCTCCCTCTTTTCACAGCCCCTGTCTTGGAGAATACAGAAGCAGCCAGTCAGAGCAGCATGTTGCAGTACACATCCAGCCACCTGGCCACCTGCACAGGCTTGGGCAAGGATGGATGTGACTGTTCCTCAGTAAGAGGGAGCAGCTAACCCAGGTCACAGCCTCATGGTTTCTTGCCTGAGGGTCAACGGGAACCCAGCTCTCTGGGACCTAGACTTCCATGCTGGAGGGGTTATGCTAGAGCTGGATTCCTTCTGGCATACTGAGGGGTGGGAAATGTAAACATTGGAAGGGCTGTGCATTCCTTTGTCAAGTGCCCTCCTCTGTTCTTTCTTTACTTCATCTCTATTTGGCAATGACTTCATTTCTTCAATTATTAATCACCTCATTGCAACAGTGACTGAATTAAACTCATTAAACCTCCTCTGAGAMCAACCCCAAGGAAGAAGGCAGATTTCCAGAAAGTACATTAGAGAGAACGCAGACAGGGAGTCGAGACAAGCTGCTGTAGGAGACAACGACCTGGATACACAGTATAGGCCATTTCCCACCCGCTGGTAATTTGATAGCCAAGGCAGGAGCACAAACTAGTGTAAGATCAAGGGTTGGACAACAGATCAAGGGGTCCAACAGTATCATACAAAAAGCCTGTTCACAAGTCCCACAGGCCAGCTACAGAAGGGTGCTTATTTGGCAAATGTTTCAGCTGAAAAAAAGGCACAGAAGCAAATCACACAGGGAAGAACTGCTTACATGAGAGCTCATGACACTTCGTGTTCCAAATGACGTTGTCAGAGTATCCTGGTCACTTTTGATGATGGTGGACAGGATGGCTGTGCACAGCTACTCCCTATACAAAGATGCTGATTTTGTATGACCTGCTTTTAACAATCCAAGAAGCCAGCTGGCACAACACCAGCACAGCCCCTTTTGCTGCCCTTTGCCATCATCAAGGATTAACCAGGGAGCAGCCTGAGAGGGTTTTTAGCRTCTCTGCAAAAATGCTGATTTGTTAGAATTAAAAGATTTTGCAGATAGCAGCAAGTTCTGATAAAGGTCCTAGTGGGAAAGGCTGCTCTGTTGTGGAAGAGGATTCCTGGTCAAAATCGCAGGAGCTGGCCACAGCCAGGCAATCTAGCAATTCGCTGGGCTGAGAGAAAGCAAAGATCAGGCCACAGTGCAAATCTCAGATGAGTGAATAGACCAGAGAGATGAACCTGGATCATGTTATCCTAAAGAGCATTTCAGTCATCAGTCTCTCGACTGTTCAGGTGAAGCAAAAAATCTTCTCCTTTTTATCTTTCCCTCTTTTTCAGACAAGAGTAACACTCTTTTGCCCATCTGCCAATGCTACCAGCAAAATGACCTGTCTATTCTCCTTGTTCTGCTCAGTCAACTGCGCCCGCGGTCACCTCCTTCCCAAGCGCACACCTCTGCAGAGCTCCCTGCCCACAGCTTGGATGATAAAAACAGCACCTATCTCCCCTTGAGGAAGACCTACACAGCCTTCCTGCACACTGCTGGTCTCTCTGTCCACGCTGACTCCGACCTGCACAGGCAAAGGCTGACCTGCAAGACCACCTCTGGTGACACGTCTCCCCGCACCACCACCACCATTTCCTCCCTACTTCCCAGCAGGACTTTGAAGCCATGAATCCAACCTAGATCTTAAGCAAAGCCTAACAAATGCTACTCAGCAAACACGGGGCGTGCAGTTCAGCCCAGCACAGGCAACACRAGGGGTGGAAGACGATGCCCTGCAGAGACATGCCCTCCTTGGGCTCCCTCTAAGCACTCCCTCCCCGGAGGAGCGGGAACGGCGGCGCCTGCCTCTGCGACAGGGCGAGCAGRCCGCCCCCTCCCCGGGCAGGCCTGCCCCGGGGGGCGGGAGGGAGCCGGGCTGCCTGGTGCAGGAGCAGGGCCTGGCGCGGGCCTGCAGTGCGCTGCGGTTCCACCAGGGCTGCCCACCCCCGCCCCGGCAGCGTGCCAGCGCCTGCCGCGCAGCTCTCGCCCCTCGGCCCCGGTCCCCTCGCGCCCGGGGAGCCTCCCTCCTCCGCGGGCCGCCCAGGGCCCCCGCGGCCCCTCCCGGCCTGCCGCGCCCGCCCGCCAGAGGGCGCCACGCGCAGCAGCGCACGGGCGGAGCCCCGGGAGCAGCAGCGGGGTGTGAGCGGCAGACACGACGCCCAATCAGAGAGGGGAGGGTGGGGGGAGGGGCGGGGCCTGGGGTGGGGGCGCGCTGATCTGGGAGGAATCAAGAGGCGGGACGGAAGGCGTGGCTCCTGCGAAGGGGCGGGAGCTGCTGTTGAGTGGTATCCATCCTGACCAATGAGCTTTCCTGTGTTCCCGTGAGCTGGCCTTTTGCGCGAGCTCGGGACTGTCCTCCCTGGAGCTCCGGTCGAGTGGCATTGAGAGCGGCCAATGACAGCGAGGGGCGGGACAGAGAGCCCRGCCGCAGGGGAGGAGGTTGCGCGGGAGGGGTGTTCCCCACCCGTGAATGGCAGGTGGGCGGGCCAATGGCGCGGGGCCCGGCCAGCAGC
>NW_028186395.1:468861-502026 GCF_003343005.1 Rhea americana | reverse complement strand
CCCCGGCGGTTGGAGCCGGCCCGACTRGGTGGGGCTGAGTGGGCGGGGCTAATCGGAGTGGGCGGGGCGGGTGGCAGGGCCGCGCGGCCTGATRCGGGCGTCCGGGCCTGTGCGCCTGCCTGCGCGGAGGGAGGTGGGGAGCGGGCGGGGGCGCGGTGGGCAGCGGTCGTGTCTTACCGAGGAGCAGGCGCCGTGGGGCCGAAAGGCAGGCCGAAGCGAGGGGGCTCAGAGGAGAGCAGGCGGGAGAGCCGCGGGGCCGGGGGTCATGCCGCCGCTGGTGCTGCCTTGGCCTCACGTGCTCAGTGGCTCGGGTTCTCCGCAGACGCTCACTGCACCACAAGAGCCTCCTCGTTGTTTAGGCTGGAGATAACCTGGTGCGGCTCTGCAGCGAGCTGGGTTAGAGACCCKGCTGGGTGTCGTCCTGGAGAGGCTTCCTGTGGTGCTCACGGACGCCTGTCCAGGCCGCCRTCTTGGCGCAGGAGGGATGCAGGCTGCCGGGACAGCCCCTGCGCCAGGGCCTTCACGTGGCTCTTAGGAAAGGGCAGGTCGTGCGTTTGAAAGAAGACATAGTTTTTCTCCATGTGGAGTGTATAGAGTTGAGGCAGATGAAAGGCCTGCCTGGATTTCACCTGCGCTTGGTGTCCTAGGGTGGCTCAGATCTTACCTGCCCATTTCCTGGGAATAGCTTGCAGCTAGTAGCTTGCAGTTTCCAGAGCTCATGAGGAGACTCAAGGCTGAAGGATTCTGCGCCCATTCCTTTTATAATATTCTTACTTATACGTTTAGATTTTTACAATACGCTCGCTTRAGAACCACTTTACTGTGGTTCTTCGTGGGGGCGTGCATGTGCAGAATGTGCACGTTGTCTTCCACAGAAGGGCTAGTGTTGGCCRGACTTGCCAGTCACCCGCCTACGGGCCATGTCAGGGCCCCAGCGCATTGCTATTTGCTTTGGAACCTTTTGTATTTTACCATCTGCAATTACAGAGTGACATAAATAACGAAACCTCTGCCTTGCGGAGCCTGTGGCTCTGAAGTTGGGAGCGAGACAATCCTCAGAGCACAGCACCCGGCGGAGCGCGCTCCCTTCCCTGAGAATGCCCGTTGGACCCGAGGGCTGCGGGCTGGAGATGGGGAGGGACGTCTGGGCGCTTTGGGGGCAAAAAGTGGGTACTTTCAGGGAAAGGGCATGCTTGGAAGCAGTTGGGAGAGATGCTTCAAGGGAGTGTGTACACAAGGATAACGAAAATGGGAAGTGGGGCTGAGGACAGCTTGCCTCTGTTCTGCACTTTGTCAAGTCACAGAAAGTAAATGCAAATTGGTGCCATTTTGATCTACTAACATTTTACTCCCACTCTACAGTCAYTGCTGTACGTGACTGTGGGAGGTGTGAGGAAGCAAGGAATCTGGCCCCGCAAGGGGAAGAGGAAGTAAAACTAAGGCAGGAAGGGAGTAGAGATGGTTCAGGAAGGGGATTAGGCTGCTCTGAGAGCAGAGGAGAGGAGCTTGTATGACCTAGAGAAGAGGCGGATAAAGCTGGCATGCCACACAAGGCGGAGTGGAGATGGCATGTGGCTTAATGGCTGGGCAGTAAAGAACAAGAATCAGCTCCAAGTTTTTTTACAGAAGGAGAAACATAAGGATTTAAAGTTGAAYGTGAGATTATGCATAGGGAGTCTTCTCATGTTCCTTGCTCAAATTACCCAGAAAATTAATTATTTATAGCACTAAAGGTGGAACTAGGGCTAGCTTTGAACTCTAAAGGGAGTGCATGCARTTGTCTGCCTTGTTAACCACTGACAGCTCTTCGACAGGGTAAGGAAATGGCAAAAGCCTCTTTATTTTAGATTTGAACAATCCTCCTGCAGCTAACAAGGAACAGCGAGGCCCATTTGTCAGTAAATGACCCCATGCTGCATGGGCTAATGGGATCTCTACTTCAAAGATGCAGTGTATTCCCCCGAGAGCCTCTGCTTCCCACCCAGAAGGTGATAATTAGGAGAGGGCTAACAGTTTGGCTGCATGGAGCAGTGTACGCAGCACAGCACCCGAGAGCTGGACTGAGTGCCAGCAGCACCGCAGTCTTTGCAAAGCTCGAAACATCCATACTGTCTAAACTTAATTTTCCTTGTATAATTTGCAGACAAGTGACACAGCATGTATTTCTAGGAGGTGCTATGCCAGCACCGCCTGTCTCTTCTGAAATGCTAACTCAGTCTCTTCAGGTCTTTTATTTCTTTAGCTTCAATTTATTCAGCTCTGTGCAATTTCCTGTCTTTTACTCCTTCATTTTTTGCCTAATTCTCTCTAGTTTAGGGAACTTGCCAGGCTTCCCTCTGATCTTTTGCATATCAGACATCCACAATTTTTAACTTCCTCTTTAGCCCATTTTTTTTTTAATAGAACCTAATGTTTCTTTATTTGAAAGTGATTTTTTAACAAAAGTTTCATCTGTTAAAGAATTTCTAAAATAAGGATTTTCCATGTTTCCTTACGCAGAGGCCCATGCCCTCCTCACGTCCCAACCTGCCTGTCTCATGACAGTAAGCACTGGTGAGGAAGAGTATTTTGGCTAAAGGAGCCTCCATGTGCAGAAGACATGTCAAAATGGGCCTTGTGTCAACCTGGATAATGCCTGCTTGGTTTTGGTACAACCYATTTTATATAGTTTGAGATTCATCTTGGAAAATGAGAATACCCTAGGAAGCTTTAGTGGTTGTTGTCACGTGCACAGGCATTTTGGCTGTAAAGCAGTCAACCACTGACGAAGTCTGTCTGTTGGTTTGGCGACAAATGGGAACAAATTTCTCTGGCTTCTTTTCTTCCTGCTTAATTAGAAAAGTGTCTCAGGTTTCTCAGTGATGCAAATATGATGAACATGCTGAAATGGCATTATCTTTTATGTTGTGCTGCTAAGGGTCCTGACTTGTAGGGAGTATCTACCATGCTTTTTCTGGCCTTTCACTTACCGTGATCCACCGCTGCTTGTAGCAGCAACTTCAGTGGAGTTAAGTCTGTGCACAGAGCAAAGATGTATGAGGATGAAATAAAAGCTTTAACAAAAAGTCAGAATTCTGTCATCTGTTGAGAGAAATGTTTGTATTTCATATAGCTTCTAAGTCTGACATTTGTATAACCTGCATATTCTGCTTTATCTCTTAAGGAACGTGCTACCATAACAAACTGTTCTGAATGAAAGGCTGAGTGTTGGAGGTCTGTATGGAAGGTCTGAAGCTGAAAGCCTGGACCTCTGTATTTAGGTTAGCTATTGCAATGGAGTCTTCCCTGCTTGGATTTCCCTCACCTTCTTCTCACTGCAGTTGTCTTCAGTGGAAGTTGTGGTGACATGTCAGGGCAGAGTAATGAATTTCCTTGTACACTGACTCCATTTCCTAGTTTGGCAGAGACAAGATGTTTAGCAGTTGGATGAGCCAAGAACTTAAGGGTAAAAATGGAGTCAGAATGGAAGAAGGATTTTTGTGGGGTATGAAGGATGCACACAGATGGTGCCTGAATACCGAGACACACAACAACATGCTGAAGGATCGCAGAAAACTCCCTGTACTTCTGCTGTTATGACATCAGTTACTCTCTAGGAGATCGATGGGAGAAGCAATGCAAGGGAGGCACCACACCACCTCACTTGCCCAGTCAGTTTCCAAATGAACTTTGCTTTGGCTGTGATTTGTGGAGCCAAGATTGCAAATGATCCTTTCTGAAGGATGACTCTGCCCAGCATCTGTTGAAATGCCAGCATGCTACTGTCACGCAGCATCAACGCAATCCTCTGTGCTCCCTGGAGAGCACTGTATGGTGGATGACATTTTGCTGCTGTCTCCGGTGGCTTAACATCTTGCCTGCAAGGTCTTCTGGAAATGTACAGCTCTGCTTGCTGCCATYACAGGCACCCTTGAGTAGCACCATCCTGGCTACATTGAGAATTCAAGGAGCATCTCCCAGCACTGCTGTCACACTGGCAGGAATACTAACGAAACCCAGCATGTACACACTGTAGTATCGACCTGTGGGAAGACAACTGGAAGGCAGTGATAAAATGCCAGCCACAGACTATACTAGTGTTTTTTCTTTGCTGCTACTTGAGACTGTTGTGGGAAATTTCCCTTAGCTCCTAGCAAGGATGTGACCAGCAAGGCCAACTGCTGTTTGACATCAGTGCAGACCAGATTTGGAAGCTCTTGGAGTCAGTGTCAAATAGTGCCAAGCCACCCACTGTGCATAATGTGCATCCTCAAGCGCCAGCACTTGAACCCAGGAGCTGCACAGACACTTGCATCTAGAAACCCTGAAAAGGGGAGGGCTGCAATTTGCACATTAGAAAAGCGTATGGGAAACTCTCCTTCCTTACCTAGGARTAATTCTAAAACTACTCCTAATTCGACTAGAAGTAAAAAGTTAGCACTGTTCCATAGGCAGAGTAGAACAGGTTGGTTTGCCTTGCAGAGCACAATTGCTCTGAGCTGTGTAGTGAATGGACTGAGATAAAATGGAGATTGCTGGAAGTGTTCTCGTGCATCACTGCCATGCTGTGCCTCCTGTGAGGCGTCATGCAGCGCCAYATATCCACAGCTTCCAGAAAACATGCAGAGACTGCTGCAAGAGAAGAGTTCTGTCCCTTCCCAAAACAGAATAGATGTAATGACCTATTTCAAGTATTTTGGGGTCAAATGCAATATTAAAATATCTAATGCAGGCAAGTTCAACAGTAAGAAGTGGCTTACTGTGTTTCAGTAATGGTCCTCTTGTTCTTTAGAGCTTTCCCTCTGGGYTGCAACCAGGTCCAGGGCAGGCTTAGTGTCTTGGTCGTGAGTCCCATCACTGCTTCAAGGCTTGAGCAGGTAGCAGAAAAAGGTAGTATTGAGCTGGCCAGGGTCACGTACCAAATGTGGAATTTGCCTGTGCAGGGCCTGCTTCCTCTTGGGTTGTATCCGGTAGAGTGCTGGGGCAGCCCTACTGCCCTACAGGGCCCGTGTGGAAACGCTCATAATATTAGAGGTTATTTACATGGTCCAGARAGGGTGTAAAACCCTGCAGCTTATACTTGTTGTACTTAGATTCATGTGAATTGCTGAACAAGATGTGAGATGATGATGACTTGAACCTGCATTGTGAAGTCTCTGCTCCAAAGCAAGTATTTATCTGGGTTGTAAAGTATCTACGACAGCAAACAGAGTGCTGTCRTTTCAGAGAGATTGGGCCAGCTTGCCCAGAGAGCAGTGCCACACATACCAACCATGCTGCGTGACCAGTGATACCTTCATCTGCTGTCAGCATGGTTGGACATGTAGGAGAGAGGATAGGTAAGCAGAGGACCTTGGCTGTGCACTGAAGAACAGCCCTGTGCACACAGATTGTATGTGAATCCTCAAATGTCTTCTTCCTGTGTGTGACCCAGGAGTTTCCCAGTCCYCGATTCCTGAAATCTCTGTACTGACTTTTGCTCCTCTTGTAGGTAAGTTGTTGCTTCCCACCACCCTTTCCTGCTCTCCCACGCATCGTTTTTGACCTGTCTCTGCTGTCTTCCTGCAGCTTCTTGGCCTTTTAAGCTGCTCTGAAATCTGTTCCTTCTTCTGTGTGACCTTGGTGTGCTAAAATCAGATCATTGCCCCATGTCAGCTTTCGCCTTTTTGGTACAGAAAGTAAGCTGAGTGTTAACCTACTGCTGTGATAGCTCACAGGAACAGAAAGATTCCCGATCCCTGCGTAAGGGTGCTCAGTACAAAAGGGCCCGTTTAATTTTAGGTTCTCTCCCTCCCCAGCAGTGCTGTCAGCCTTGAAGTGGCGTGGGACTGCGACAGCTTCTGTTTCCCTAGCAGATACACCCACTCCTGCGATTCGCCTCTTCCTAGGGTGTGCGCAGTCTTCACTATTTGGCGGCTGGGTGAAGGTGGAAGGCAGAAGAGCTGGGTGAAGTGGCAATACTGCAGCTTTCGTTCCCRAGGGCTATTTTCTCTTCTTTTACCCGCTCAGAGTATTGCTGCATGTGACGCAAGCACGAGGTGTGAGAAGGGGTGAACCACAGTAACAAATAYGCTTTACCGGGGGCTCCACGTGCTCTTCAGGTCTAGTTTCTGCAGCATGCAAGGGCTGAGCTACATTCAGGGGAAGTTCAGTTGGGACTTTCTGGCTGAGACGCATCCCATTGAAAAGGAGCCAATTCCAGACTTCACTCAAAGGTCATTCCGAGTCCCCTGCATCCTTGGCCGTTGTGCTACCATGTCACAACAGAAAGGCTCATTTTCCAGAATTTAGAGAAGTATTTTCTATTCTGATGTCGRAGGAACATTCCCTAACAACAGGCCTGGAGAGACTGTGCAGAAAAAAGAGAAAGCCACTTAGATACAAAATGGTGTCAAATGAATTAGACTTTTTTTTTCCTCAGCATTTTTCCAGTGTGGTATACTGTTTCCAGTATATTGCACTATAGTCAAATGTGCCTTGAAAGCAGATCATTGCACATCCTGATCCCCAGCATGGAGCAGCATGGGCTGTTGGTGTGCTGTCTTTGGTTGCCTTTGCAGCCCAACCGATGGGATTTAATTAATTCAATTCAGTTTTATATTGGACCCTGTTCTGTACARCTCACAATCGCATAGGGAAAAACATTTTTCTACTAACATCTTCATTTAAAAAAAACAATTTTTGTGGTTCAGATGCTGCAGCCACCAGGCAGTTTTGCCAAGAGCTTCAGTTCTTACACAGGAAATGAGGCTCCTTTTAAAAGTACCAAAGTGTTACTATATATACACCCTCTCTGAAAAGATATTTAAAGAAACATATTGACACTAGCAAGAACAGGAAAAAATAGCTCCTGTCTCTAGAAAGTGACAGATTAAGCCAGCTGAGCCCATCCTAGGGGAGTAGGTGATACAGTGGATTAATTCACTCGTCTTTCATCTCCAGTAAAGTGAACTCTTGTGCTTTGTCCTAAGTGATCCTGAATGCTTTCAATGTCCTTTATTTTAATAGGAATTAGAGGTGCTTGAGATTGAATATGGCTTCAGGAATGAATAAATGAGTCATCTCATCTTTTTTCAGTTAGTCCCTGTTAGAAACTTATTTCCATCYCTGTGCCTTCATTTAGGTGGCTGAAAATAGTTTATCTTTTACCAGATTTAAGCATTTGTGGTCTGTTTTTCTCTTTAATGTAATCTCGAGTGGTGGGATTTCATTTTAATAAATGCAGAAATCGCAGTGAGCTTTTTATGCGATCATAGACTCCRAAAGTAGCCCCTGTCTTGGGAGAGTAAGTTGGTCTGACAGGAGCTGAAGGGCCCAGTGTGCCCAGCCTCATGCTGAGTTAGTGTTGCTCTGGATGGGGACGTCCCCTTTTTGAGCTAAGAGCGTTTCAAGCCATCTAGTAGCAAGAGGGGGTCTTGGCCCCCAAAAATATTGAGGGCTCTGCAGAAACATGGGGAAGTGGGAAGCTGAGAGATGTAGCTGCCATTAAAAGCCTTGGGTCCATAGCTCAGCGTGCACCGCTCTGACAGTCTGGGGAGGTCTCAGATTTCTTTAAAGCRCAGAGCGGCATAAAAGGTATGAACAGCAGATGCTGTATGATGAATTCAAGTGGGTTCTGAGATTTTCCAGTGAGAATTTCACTGCTTTAATGAAAATAGGAATTACTTCAGGGAGGGGTTCTWTTGTTCCATTTAAAACTCTCACCTTACTTATCCTCTTGCTTTAATGGGGTTTCAGCTTTGCCACCCAAATGGATTATYTTCCTCAAATTCCCCATCTGAAGCAACCGCTAACCACATTAGCTTTAAAAAGGGAAGGAAGCCACCTCCTCAGCTGCCCGGTTAGCAAAGAGGTTGCTTGTGCCACATTTACTCTCAGTTATGCCCATCATCGCCTGTTGCCTCCCCTACGATGCCGGTGCCCATACAACACTGAGCCCCTCGCTCGGCTGCCAATGGAGCTGAGGGTTTTAGYCTCATTGAAGCCTTAGCAACGTTGATCAGAAACGACTGGGAAGGTCTGCTGGGATTCAGGTTAGCTGCCTTTGATGCTCCTGAACCTGGAGATGGGGATCTGTGGCTCCTGCCGTTCCATTCAGCGCTGTTGAATAGACTTTGTGGGGGGCTGTGGGATGCTTTGAAAGCAAAAGGGAAGGCAGCAGGCAGCCAGTTGAACACAGCTGGAGGATTTAATTCTTACAGGCTGAAAAAAAAMCAGAGGTTATATTGCTGGGGGACAAAAAAGACTGAGGATTTGGATGAAATTGCTCTAACAGAGGAGGCGATCAGCGGAGGGAGCCAGCACAGAGCAATTAAAGGTTGGAACGGGTGGCGAACTCAAGAGGCTCCATTTTGCATGCAACACGACGAGGACACAGAGATATGTGGGCTGAAACCCACGCTGGCTGGGTTCACAGGTGCTTTTCTGAGAAAACTATCAGCGCGCTTGACTGCGGGAGCACGGAGGGGAGAGTGTTATCCCCTCCAGCAACATGCTCGGCCAAGCYGCAGGCACGGCACGAGCGAGTACTTGGGATGCTGCTGCGCGGGGCTGCTCAGCTTGGGCAAGCCACATGCACACCCATGGGCCTCGTGCTCTTTTTTAGAGGAAGAAAGTTTAGAGGAGGCAAAGAGAGACCTGAGGAAAGGGAGAACTGATGCTGGGGGTTGGAAGAGCTGGGCTCTGATGAGTGGGAAGGTGACGGGGATTAGTTTTTCTCATTAGTTGCCTAGGACAGACCAACCTTAACGGGCTTAAGCTGCAGGAAGGCACACTTTGTCTGAACATTGAGAAAATCTTTAACCCTTAGCAGTTCAGGAGCCAGAAGGGTTTATTTGCAGTTTCCAGCGTGTCATCACACATAGGCAYGCAGGTTTAAGCTGAAGCAAGGGCCTTGCGTCACCCACTCCATTGCTATCTGGCAGGCAGACAACCAAGTGCTGGGACCTAAAAGCCCCTCGAGCCCTGGCAGAYGGACTGTAACTTGTATCATGCCTATGTTCGTGCCATCATTGACCTCCAGTTTTGCAGTTTTTAGCTGTTATATCTAGCTGAGAGCAGTTAATTGGCTCAAGAAGTAATGTGTTTAAAAGTAAACAAGAAAAAAAGATGTAGGGTTTGGATTCTCTATAACCTATGTAAACATCTGGCTTAATACTTCAGAGAGAAAGCCATCCCTATGATAAAGTGCTGTTCCATCCTTTATTCAGATACCGAGCTCAACAAACTTAGTTTCTTGAACACATGTACTTCTTAGCAGGAAAACTGAATGAATTTGTGACTTGAATAAAGCAAGAACACGGGAGCAATAGTCAGAACCAGCGCAGTCAGATGTTGCCACGTCTTTGCAAGCTTATCTTATGCAAATCTAACAGCTTGGCTTCAAAAAGAACTTTTTTGAGGGTTTCATTTTTCAAATAAGAAATGTTGATAATTTTGTTCAAAAATAGAAGAAGAAGAAGAAGATGTGTGCAGGTTGTCCCTGTGCTGGGAGGGGGCTGCCATGCAAAGCCATTGCCCAGCAGATGCATGTCAGCTGTCAGGCAACTTTGGGAGTAAGCTGGTTGCATCCCTGCCTCTGTCTGCATGTATGGAACCTTGCAGATGGCCTGCTGGATATGCTGAGATCTACAGGTCAAGCAGTGCCCTTAAAGGCTGCCTAGGCCTGTGCCTGCAAGTGCTTTTGTCAATGTAGGCAAGAAAACTGGCTTTGAGGGCAGCCTCAGGCACTGCCAGTGAGGTGAGTCCAAAGAGCCTTAGGCAAGATATGGACCAGCTACTGCTGCTCCCTGGGTCTGAGATGTGTGCTGTCACATCATAGAGCAACTCACAGCATCTTCTTTTCTGCAATATCCAATCCTTGATGCCTAAAAGCTGTTATTTTTAATGCTCTGAACAGCAGCAGTCTCCAGGTGCCCCGTGGCTCGGTGCACAGGCTCCCACGTCTCTGGCACAGCCACTCCATCAGACAGGCTCGCAGGTTGCAAGACCACCACCCCATGGTGCAGCAGCCTGAGTGCTCACCCAGGCTGTAGAGAATTGACTTAAAACCTCTCTGTCCTGCCAGGATGTGGATCCTTCTCTCTAATTTMCTCAGAGGTGACTCAAGTGCTGAGCCAGTCCAGAAACCTTCTTTGTTCCTGCCACAGAGCCAGGAACTCAGCAGTCATGGGGCACCTCAAGGGGTGGAAGAAAAGCTGGTTACTGCTCCTAATCTCTGTGACTAGCTCATATGTTTTATTTTGCTCTGTCACCAAATAAAAAAATTCCCTGGGACAGATTGTTCCGAAGATAATAGAAGAAATTGGTGGCACATCCGAATATTTCAGCCTGAATGTGAGAGTCCCAGGCCACTGCTGAACCAATTGTATGTTGTCTGCTGTGACCATGTCTGTAAAGTCTGCGTTGGGCTATTCATGGTGGAAAATGTATATCCCCAGTCTAAATGCAAAAAATGAAGCGACTAGCTGAAAGTCATACACAGACATTTGACATATCTTAACATTTCTTAACATAGCTTCCATTTGTAACTGCAGGATTTCATTCCTTTCTTTGATGGCTTGTCTTACATGTTTCTGCGGCATTACAAGTCTCACATCCATAAAGAGGCRTTGTGTAAATTGTTTACAGTCGTGGTAGATGTAGAACCATGAGGATAGGCTCAGCCTTATKGTTTGCTCAGGGTGCAGGCATAGTGTGCACTCCCTGCTGACCTTTCATAGCATACCTGGTGGAGGTGACCACATCCCAGGTCCCATGTTCCAGAAACATCTTTAGGGCCAGCAAAAATGTGATTCTCGATAGTCTTAGTCCCCACCACAGGTGTGGAGATGGGCRTTTCCTCTAGTTGCCTCTTGGAGCCTGTGCTTTTCCATGGCATGTGGCACACTTCTACTGAACCCTTTCTTGCCTTGCTTTTCGCCAGATGTGTTGGCTCCATATTTGGACTAGTGCACACCACTGTGTTTTCTGGTCCTGCTCAAAGCAAATGTCATCAGCATGAGGGCTAGAGAAGCAATGCTTTTTTCTCAGCAGTTATTGAGAAATCATTTAGCTCTATTAGTGAGATTACCAGCCTTTTTTCATGACTTGGTCATTGGTCAAATTGTCAATTTGACTCAAATTKTCGGGTCAGGCCTTCTTTGACTCTTGAAGTGGAAAAGACTATTTGTTTCTTTGTTTTTGAGCAAAATAACAAAAATCTATTAAGCATGGTTTCTGCTTGMAGATCTGATTACAGAAGTTGTGGTTACTTTATTCTAGGAGTTTGCTAATTTTATGTTCTACTTTTACATCATCTGATTGGTAGCCAGCTTTATGTAATTACAATAAACCCAAATTTAACTGCATCAGTCTGTGCTCTTAACAGACTGGCCAGACTCTGTGTGGTTATCCATCCATCTGTAGCAAATGCCTCATAAAAGGCTATTGGTTTCTAGTTTTCTCGGGGTCTCTCTCAAAGTACAGCTTTCACTGCTGGGTTCCTGCTTTGCAGAGTGGCTGCTCTGCAATAYGGGTGCAGCAGCCCCTCAGAGCTGGGGCCGCAGGTTGGGCAGCGAATAGCTCTCTTTTTCCAGCACCCAGAATTGGCAGGCATCAAGTCCTCTGCAGCAGAAGATAGCACATTAAATATTTACCAGATAGAAAAGAGGCAAGTTGCAGCAAACAAAGAGACCCATTGGGAAAACAGGATTCTCTCATCAGGGCCAGGCTAGAGACTTTCTATTTATTGTTAACATTTGTTTCTTTCATTCTATGCAAGTAGCTTGGAGCTCTCTTGAGAGTGTATGGCATTGCTTTTTATTTTAATTAGCAGATGCTGTCTGGAAAATAGTATTTTCCAGTCATTGTGTTCTCATGGAAGTGAACAAGAATATGGGGTTTCATAAGCCTGAATAATGCTGCAAGGTGCTTAGAACAGGACATTGGGGACAAGCTRCTACTTGACATCAGGAATTGTCATTCTCCCTCTTAACAGTCCAGAARAGACATGATGCAATGAGAGCTTTGAAATTAAATACTGTGGTGTAAAAGAGCTTTTGCTTACCATATTGTCTTCCTCACCAACCCAATACCCACTGCTCTTTCCTAGTGATATGTGTCCTGAGATTAGAGGTCCCACTAAGCAATGCTCCACCTTGATCTAACATCTCAGCTACTGAGTCAAGGAAGGAGGTTTGTTAGTTCACAGCTAGTGCGTCTGTGGGTAAACCACTGTAGGAAATAGTTGAAGAGCAATTTGCATATTCTTCAAAAAGTGAGATATGGCCCTTGGGTTTCTGCTGTGTCACAASTAAGGTTCATCCTTGGTCCAAGTTTGGACTAAATGCAATCCCTGCAATCCAAGAAATTAAAAAACAAATAATGCCATGCTGAAAAACTCATAAGTGCTTCTAAATCCCAGTGACCTTGTTAGTAGGCCTTGCTGGTGCTGGCCCATACTTTTGCTGGTCCATGAACGTCATGGTTACCTTTTTCATCCTGGGCCATAATTTATATGTATGCTAAGCATATTGTCTTTAGCCATTTATTTCTTGTAGCCATTCAGTCCACCAGTACAGTCTTCAAAATCGACCACAACAGAATCCATATCCCAGCTCCTAGTAATGTGAAGATTTTCTGAGGTTTTAAGATAATGACAAAGTAGAGGCAAAGGAAGTCTGAAACTTCTTTTCTGTTGCCTAGGAAAATCTCTTCTGGTAGGGTCATTCCTAGTTCATTTACCTGATAGAGATCCCATGTTTTCCCAGCAAGAAATTTTCAGTTTACTTCACAAATGGGAATGAAATGTTCCTACAGAGTCAGCAAGATTTGACTGCTTTTGTGGAGGTAAATACTTGTCTGGAAAGGGCAAAGGTGCATATTTCTGAGTTTTCTGACATTTCTGGTGTAATTCTGTTATCTGTAAATTGCACGGCTAGTAATATCAGGCTRGAAAGCAGAGGATCTGGTGCCAGATGAGGTTTTTAACTCCTTCAGGAATCAGCCTCTGGATGCTCACAGCTTCTTCAGTCACTGCTCAGTGTCTGCCTGCCATTACCTAAGTCAGACTGACAAGCATATGGCTCTGTTGTGGAACAGTGACAACTTCACAACTCCTCTCAAGTTGTCCCCAGCATGCAGATGGCAAAGGACTGACACAGGCTAGGTCAGTAAGGCCTCTCTTCATGGCAAGAGGCCCCATTTTTGATTCACATAGTTGACCATAGCTGTATGTTGACTCACCCACACTGGGGAGTGCAGTGTTGCCTTTTGGTGTGGCCTCATTCCTTCCATGAAGTCCCAGAGGGAGGCTTCGTACTCTGGATTTGTGAGCAGTAATGTTAAGCCTGGATGCTGGCAGCGTATTGAGTATGCACTGGGCTGTGTGTGCTTCCCAAACACACTGCCACTGCTCTGAGAACTGAGACGTTGGTTTGGGATTACAGCTCGGCTGTTCCTCRGGGTGTTACATGCTACTGCATATAATAAAGCTAGACTTTTGCCATCCGTCGTACAGGAGGGTCGTGAGGGGCAGTGGAATAACCTGGGAGACCACACAGATGATGTTGTGAGGATCCAAGGCTCTGTCTCGCCATCATCAGCTCCAGCCCAGACAGTGCTCAGCTTTGCAAATGYCCAGCCAAGGCTGGGGTATAATAAGTGCAAGCTGGTGAGAGCTTAATCTGGATAAGACAAAGGTAATGCTAATGGCTTAGGGATGAGACAGAAGATGGGAAGGTGGGATTCAGCCTGTAGTTATTAGGGAAGCTTGTCTAATCTTTCTGCAGGAGGCATATTGTGTGGAAAGCACTGTGGGCTCTTTGTCCTGGCAGCAGTCACCAGAGCAGCTTTTTTGTTAGCTCTTCTCTCCGTCTTTGCAGCCTCTTCACATGGCGCTCTGACCTTACCTTGCTCTAATCTGTATTTTTGTGTCTTGCACTCAGCATGGGGCTGTGCTTCAAGACCCCTTTGGGGTTCATTCTGCGCCGAGTGAGTGGGTATCGCTCTGAGCAATGCTGTTACGCAGTTCATCACCCTTCACTCTTGAGGTAGCAGAGCTACTGGTGCTGCTAGCTGAAACCCAGCTGCTGGCACTCAGCAGTTGGAGGGATGTTCCCCTCAGCCCTCCTTGTGCACACTTAAAAAGGTGACATTAGCTGAGGACTTAGGTTGAATAAGACCTGCTCCTGGATTTGTTTGCCTTGGSATTTCTGGTGAGATACTCTTGGCCTTGACTTGTGGATACCCCTCCCCTTCACCCCGTCRGAGCTCACACTGCCTGGTCTTAGTGTGCACTCTCCTCCTGTTTGTGTTCCCAGTTATTGCAGTACCACTTGGGCTCTTTTTATAGCTCAAAAAGAAGTGCCTTGCATTACTGAGTCATCTGGGAGGCCAAATACACAGGGGAGGAGTTGCAGCTAGAAATAGGGATAGTCTTTGCTTATGCATTCCGATTTTATTTTTTTAACCAAGATGTCCAAGTTTGAAAAGACTACAAATGCCAAGCTAGGAAAGACGTCTTGTATTCCAGTTGGACTGTTGCTTCTTACTTCTTTATTTTAACTGACTGTGGGCTTAAGCCTTCTGTCAAGTGTTAGATTTCTTCCCTACTTCATTTTTACTTTAGTCACCCAGCAAGAGATGGAGTTGTCTAATGTGGGGTTTGGGGAGTCCTTGTGAGGGAGTCCTCTATGACTGGCTGAGCTCCAGGAGTAAATGCTTCTGCTGTGTGTCCTTTCTCTGGAGCTATGTTTGGCTTTTTAAGAGTGTGAATTCTCTCATCCATGCCTTTATTTTCAGTAACCTCCAGAACATAAGAATTTGCTGAAGCCTAAGCTCTTGCTTTTGAAGAGCCTGACATTTCAGATCTCCTTGGTCACAAAGAAAACATCAAAAATGTCAGTGCAGCTGAATCCAGCCGTGTCTGCAGGGAGCCTCAAATGTTTGCTCTCAGAAGAGATGAGATGCTTCCATTTGCCCTAGGATGCCTCTGGCTCTGAACCTAATTCAGCACGCAGGTGGTGGTATTCTGTATTTCGGTGCTGGCTGGTTTAGCAGAAGAGCTCCGTGTATGAGGCATCGCTGTTGACTGAAGCTGCATAGATGTGATAACAGCTTGGGGAGGAGGGACAGGTATTTGCTACCAGCTGCCAAGTTGGAGAACTAGGAGTTCAAACAAAATGGCAAGGGATTTCAGTTCCTGCCCACTGGGCCTGGAAGTGAAACTTCCTCTATGAAGCAGTCATGAATAAACAAGAGCAAAAAGGAGATAAGAACTTGTTTGTCAAAATCTGTGGTTTTCTTACTCTCAAAATGATTTCTGATTCTGACTATGGTCAGGTACCTAGGGTTTTGGCTAAATGAAATTTCAGAGCTAGCTTTGTAAAGCCAGGGAGGAAGAAGTGTTCACTCAGTGCATTCTTGCTCCATTCCGTTCCTCTGCCAAAGCATTTGACACTCATTTCCCACTTATTGCAGCATCTCAGACCCCTCGGGCATTCGGTGTCCCAGGAGGGCCTGCTCTTCTCTCTCACAGAAGGGATGTGTAATTATGTATATCCTATATAGGCTTTGCAATTAAGTCCATACTACTTAAATACCAAGTCTGTGCTTGCCATGGCTGGATCCTGGGAATGGGGTGGGAAATAGGTATCATGGGCATGGGTCCTTCTCAGACCCTGACGTGAAATGGGTGCCTATGAGGTCTGTCAAGTCTTGTGAGCTGAGCCTGGTGGCCGAGTGCTCTGAGTTGGGCTAGCTGCCTCATCAAGCAGCAGTAGGTTGTAAAGGTCTGCTCTTCTTCTGTTGCTGTGGTTTCATTAAAGATGCCTGCAGTGGCATCCCAATGATTTCTCTTTTTCTTTGCCAGAAAAATGCATCTCAGGCCAAATCTGAACCAATTCTTTCTTTTAATCAGCCATCACATGAAGATGGCAATTAGCCAGACTCTGTACATTACATAGTCATTTTTTATGATTTTAGTCCACCTTCCTCCCTTTCTGCTGGGATTGCTCGCTGCAGGAACAATTATTCTCTATTTATCCAGCTGCTCTTTACATCAGCAGACCGAAAAAGTGATTTTTCCACATTGCAGCAGTGTTACAAACTAACAGCTCCTATCTGATATTTAGAAGGGATAAAGCTACCAAGGTGCTCCTAGTGATGGTAGGTGAATTTTGGATATCCGATCTTTGTACCTCCAAATGAATGTTTCTCCCCAGATGATCAAGACAAGCAATGTGTTTATTGCTTGATGAAGTATCCAGTATCCTGTGAGCAACACGTAGGAATGGCTATAGCTTACTGCTTTTATCCTAGGAATTTCCATCTTTTCCAGTCCAGCTAGGTTTCGAAGACAGGTGCTCAGCATCTTACACCTAACTACTGTGGGCTGACAGCAGAGTTTCTGGAACTGCAAAACTATTGGCACATTTGAAGGTTAAACTAAAAGTAGCTATGCCTGGGAGATCTGACACCAAATGTCTCCGTCACATTAACTCTAAAATATGTAACTCACCACACCCATAAGAAATTAAAACCCCCAAAGGGTTTTAAAAAAAGTGCAATTGGGAGAAATTTGTCTAAGACAGCAGCATCAATCTAGTCGAGTGGGTAGAAGAGCTCTGCAAATTCTCGGCTGCGTTTACACACGGTTTCCAATTTCTCTGTYGCTCTCCAGGGAGCGCTTGAGGATGGTGCAGGGGACTCTTGGTCCTTTGACCCTAGTAGCTTGGCTGTGTTGAGAGCTTTTCAGAGTTGTTTTTGATTATTATGAGCCAGCAGATTTCCAACGCAATCTTGTTTATTTATCCAAAACTGTACATAACGTCCTGGTTCCCTGAACACAGTAGGAACAGGCAGCAGGCAATTTTTCTCCGTGGAAGCGTTCAGGTCTGTTTTCCCACAGTCTTTATGCCTGAGGCTCTTACAGCTAACCATGTAGCCTCAGCTGGAAAACTGTGATCGCTGCTGCTTCTGTGACTGCGAGGCTGGCTGACACCCACTGGCTTTCACCGCACCTCCTGTCACCGCGTCACGCTGATCAGCTGTGTCATCTTTCAGCCGAGCATGTTCTTGGCGCAAGGATGCCCAGCGTGGTGGGACCTCACTGCGGCCTCGCGGCAGGGACTTCCACGTGCTGAGCTGACTCTGCGTTGTGGCCTCGGAGCATTTGCCAACTCGCTGCCAAACTGCTTAAAAAAAATGAACTTGGTTGGTTTCCAGTGTTTTTGAGAACTGTAGGGCTTCACTGCACTGGCTGCACCTCTTATTGCCATCTCCAGGGCTTTAGCCTAGAGAAGTGTGGAGGAGGGCAAATGCCCAAACAGGCATGCTACTTAGGAGAGCAAGATCGCGCTCTGCACATGGCTTACTTGCTGCTACTAGAGCTGTATCACAGAATAGAATGATTGACAGTTTTGGAAAGAGATGTTTGCTTACGTCTCATTTTGAGGTCAGCTGTTTATACGTAGCCAGAAGCACATTTTCTGTCTCTCTGAAATAGCCCCTAAACTTTTTGGTGCCCTGGGTATTGTGCCGCTCTGACTGCGGCACGCGCCCCGTGTCGAACACTTGGGAGGTTGTCAGCAGTACGCGATAGTATCATGCATACTGAAGATGCCGTGATTTGCTTTTGAAAGCCGAGATTTTTCTCTAGGATTAGACTACCTGATATCCTGAAACACGTGGAGATACTGTTGTTCCCTCTGCATCCCACTTGACTCTCCTTAAGGCTCGGTCCCGTGGCAGGGCAGGGCGGACACATCTGCAGCGTGCACGGAGCCCTTGAGCTGCCGTGCCGGGTGGCGGTGGACGGCAGCAGCGTAGTGCTGCCGTGCCCTAACGGGGCTGCAGCCGGGCTGGCCTGTCCCCACCTCCCGCACTCCCGGGGAGAAGCACTGCTTCCTCCCTAACTCCATCCACTGCCTTCCTGCCGCCGGGGCTGCGTCCACCGCGGTTGCTATTACTGTATCCTAGAGCCAAGGAGCAGGGCGGAGGGTGCAAGTCCCCGAACCTCCCCCCCGAGAGCGGCGGGGTGGGGACGAGCCTTGGGCTGCCGGCGGCTCCTGCCGCCGGGTCGTCGCCCTTCCGGCTGCTGGAGAGGCTCCCGGTTGGAGCTACTCCTTGATCTTTGTCTGCGTGAAGTCTTAAGTGCCTCTAATCCGTTTTTCCACATCCTGCTGGACGGCGCAGCCGTGTTTTCCGTGCCGGGAGCAGGGTTCTCATTTTCTGCTGCTCCCCAGCGGCAGGCTCGGAGCTGGTATGAGCGTTACAGAATGTCCCTTTGTTCCCGCGCTAGGCAAAGAAAATGGATCACTAGTACAAGTTCCAGGCCAGCAATGTTTATTTGTTTTAGAAAAAGAAAAAAAATGAGTAAAACTAATATTTAGATCTCAGGAAGGGTTTCTGTAGTCTGTTGCACAGAATCGGGCCTGTGATTCCCCAGACCATAAGCAATAAAATGCATGAAACAAAGTTTCCTTTGTATGTTGGGATTTTTCCACCTCAAATTAACTCAAATTTGTTTGCTCAAATTACCTCATACTCCACCTTGGATCCTCTGTGTCCATTCCTTCTCTGGCATTAACATGCCTCTGATGTGCTTCTCTGATTTTCAGCAAACAAGCAAGCTCCTCCTGTCCAGTGAACACAAATAATGCCAAATAATTCTGTTTACAGCTGGACAGGCTGCCGCTGTACTCCGGAAAGCTACTCACTTCCGTATATTCAGCTTCACCTGAGCTGAGCGTCTCCCAAAGCATGGGAGCAAGAGAGGAGAGGGGGTATCGAACGTGGAGAGCGTGGCCCAGGGGTGCTTTTAAAAAGCACGAGGAACACTTGCACTTACATACCAGCGTGGGACTGTTGTCCCATAAGCTATTTTCTTCTGCGGTTGTGTATCTGCCAGAATATATTCCTTTTGCTTTCTCTGTCCCCTGGAGAGTCTCTGCTCCTTTGCATGGGGAATGGGCATCAGGAGAGAAGCCTACTTAGTTTACGTGTATTACTGAAAGGAAAAATTATGCTAAAAAGGATGAGAGTGCCTGGAATATAAAGCCTGAGAAACAATTTGGGGAGAGGACAGTGTGCTCACCACAACGGAGCAAGGCCAGATCAGGCCAGCATCAGCTCTGGGTCCCCCAGGAGGGGAGGATCAATGCATTAGCTTCGAGGCAGCTCTCTTCGAAGACGCATTTCATTTTTCTAGCTGCTCTCTTAGCCCACAGAGCGTCCCTTTGCTGAACCATGGAGCTGAATTTCTTATGAGCTGTTGGCTTCTCCAAACCGTTCGCTCCCCCCAGCCCCTCCAGCTGCTGTTTCCAACTAGCAGCTCTTTCAAAGTGTTGGATCGTGAGGTCTGGCAGCAGAGGGGTTTGGAGAAGCAATGCCGCATGCTCGGACCACAGTGTGCTGGGAAGCTCTGGATTGCCTCGGGCAGGAGGATGGGGCCACCTTGATGTTGCTGCGCTGTTAGCTGAGCTGTATGAATTATACATCACACGCTGCCAGGCTCTTTGGTTACAACTGGCAGCAGCACATAGCACACATCCAAAAGCTTGGTAGCCTTAGAGGAGGTTAAGGAGTGCAAGGAGAGGACCCTGTGACTGTGGTTTGGGGACTGCAGAGGAGACACGGAGCTGGCTCCCAGTTCAGTGGAGCCTCCTGCTGTGCTGTGCACTAATTACTGAACCTCTCTGCAAAGCGGGAGCCTGGTTCCTGAAATCCCAGGGCATCACAGGATGCCCATCGTGCTGCACAGAGTGTCAGAGCTTGGTCCTGCTGAAGTGCACTGCAGGCCTTCATGGCCTTTAGGCCTAGGTCCTATGCAAGCACCAAATATTAATTATTAATGGCACTTCTTCCCAGAAGAAGAGATTTGGACTCTGGCGGTGAGTTATTTCCTTGCTGGGAGAGAAGTGAGTGGGTACAGACACTGGATGTTGTTTCCCAGTCACTATTTATTTACAGCGTGCACATAATTCCTGTTTTTGTTTAAGCGGGGATGGATATTAAAAAGCAAAACAGCACCACTCAAAGAGTGAGAAAGAGCGGTCATGTTCAGACCCTTACCCATTTCAGATCTCCCTGAGCCTCCAGGGCTCTCCAGGGAGTGTTAGTGATTTTTAAAGAGCGGGCTTGCAGGACCTAACGCGCCCCTGGCTGCCCGGATCGCCTGCTCTGAGCCATCTCTTCCCACGTTGGGACATCCTCAAGGCACCTTTCTGTCGCTTAATACCTGCCAATTCTTCTGTTCACAAAAGGCAACGAGAGGACTGGTTTCTGACTGCTTGTGCTGTGCATTTGACCTAACCTTCTGCATAGGCAGAGCCCCTCTTAACCAGCTGGGATAATTAATTATAATTGCCCGGGGGGGGGGAAGGTTTCACACAGCAGCAAGGGGAAAAAGAGAGTGTAATAGCAGAAGAAAAACACAATGGAAGAATAGCAGAATGTTTTAGGTACTCAGGTAGTGGGAAAGCGTTGGAAGCTATTTTTAACTACTCTTTTGAAATCAATTAGATTTGTCCACCGTTTTCCCTTTGAAGTGAAACAGGCATATTGATCACATTGGCTCTCACTGGTTGAGTAATTTCATCTTTTTCCCTGCTCAGCTTTTTCTTTCTGGAAAGTTGGAGCGCTTTGCATTTTTGCCTCACCTTCTAGTTGATGATGGCCCAGCATTTTCCAAACCTTCAGTTAGCTTGTACAGCCTCTGATGAGGGAGGTGAGTCTTCATGTCTCTTTTGGAGGTGGAGAGGCTGAAGCACAAAGATTAAGATACCCTCATGCTGTTTGGTGGCTGAGCTGAAACCAGAAGCTAGATCTGACTCCTTTTTTTTCGTTCTCAAACTACTAATCTTTGCTCTTTTTTCCACTCTGCAATGTCTTTCTCCAGCCATCCACAGTCTAGAGGCTTGAAGACGTCTTCCAGCTCTTCAGAGATCCAAAGCTGCACTGCTGGGAAGCAGCTTTCTTGGAGATACAGAAATGAAAAGAGGACTCCAGGCCTGAATTAGTGAGTGTAAGAGATGAAAAATGGCCTGGTATACCAAATAAAGTGGAAAAAGTTTAGGGAGCAAAGTCAGAGAAGGAAGCAATGTTGTTACGGTCAATCTTTAAACACTGTGATCAGGTCTGTTAGTGGAACCAAAGTCCTGCGTGTTGATGCAGGCAGTGAATCCTGCTGCTCATACTGGTTTAGATGCTATGGATCGTGCAGCAGTTATGAAATAGCAAAGCAAACCCCGCAGTCTCTCTCTGAGCAATCCCCAGGTCTGCCAGAGGCGTTACCAGCACTTCATTCTGGCTGGAAGTGCCGCTCTTGGCATTGCACAGGTTCTTCCAAAACCGCGGGAAATGAGCTACCTTTTCAGACCCCTTTTGTGATAAGTGCTTGATTCCAGTGTGCACTGTCACAGCATTTCACGCTGACACACTGTCTTATCTAGAGATACGGTTTCTCCTTTTTCTCTCTCACCTTAACTCCATGCTATGCAAAGCAGGTCTATCTGATCTGAGCCATCTGGTCCAGTTAAATACGAATATTTTTAGAACAGGAAACTTTCCTGGGGCTGTAAATATGTTGCCTATTTCCTATAAATACTTATGCCTTTGCCTGTTAGTTAGAAACAAGCCTAGCGTCTGAAGTCCTCCCTGTTCCTCTAGGACTGTTTTCCAAACTGCAGGCATTGCCTGGCACAGCATCTGAGCCATGCAGCCTTCGGCCCTTGGCTCTCCACTGTTGGGTGGAGCACCTTCTCGGAGCAACAGGGAAAACAGTCCCTGCAGCTTTTCCCAACCAGACCAGTTGCAGTGGGTGATTATATTTCAGATGAGTCTATTTGTTACTCAGTTCTTATGCAGATGTAACAAATCTTTTAACATTTACGTGGACTCTTGTAGGTGCTGGGAGTTGTATGTGTCTGCCAGACTGGAGATCTGTTGTAAGTGTCAACTCAGCCACCTTCTCTCCTGTTTTTTTTTTTTTTTTTTTTTTTTGTATTGAAATAATGCTCAGGAGATGGTGGGAGAAATTCCTCTGCTGTGCCTAGAGCAGGGGATCTTTCAGGTTTTGATCCTGTGTTCAGCTGAAGCATTGTGCACAAAGCAAGCATTGCAACCTGGTCTTCAAGTCTTAACTCAAGGGACCAACAGAAAGACATAGATAATCAAAATGATTCCTCTGATGGGTCAATTTGAAGGTCATCTATGAGAGAGGTTTGTGAAGTGGAGGGGGATGGCTCAGCTTGGAGCTGAGGTCTAGAACCATGAGTATTTTTACATAAAAGCAGTGAGGGAAGTGATGCAGAGAGATGAATGCCAGACTGGATTTTGTTGCGATGAGGATGGTTCTTGTGTTTGGCTCTTGCTTGAGAGCAGCACGTGCTGGGAGAGGAGGGAGTTACAGTGCAGGGAGTCAGGGGGATATGTGAAGAACAGCTATTAGTTAGCGAGGGGTCAGGAACCTGCTGTTTATAATCTATAACTCTTGTTTGTGACTATGAGTGACACCTGAGCTGCTCCCTGAAAGCATGTTAAAACTATTCGTTTTTGGCACTTCTCCATCTGCAGCCTCAAGCAGTCCTCAGTTACCAGCCTTACTTTGTATGAAGTCTTCAGCAAGTCACCTTCCTCTTCCTGTAAATGAAGCAGGTGCGTCTGAGGTGGAATTTAAGGGCTTTAAAAGGAAATTTATAGGAGCTGTGTTTTATCGATTGTTTCCTGAATAATTTATGGCAATGATCCAATTATGGAGGGATTGCGAAGTGGAGAAGTGAGGACAAAGTAGGAGCCATTGATTTCTGGGTAAGAGCATTTATCCAAGTAAACCTCTGGGGTTTGTAAGGAAGCGGATGATCGAGGAGTCACTCAGCTGCTGTCAGTCTCAGAGGTGATGCATGGTGCAGTAAAGAAGGTCCATAGCACTGCAGCGTTGCCAAATTTGCAGAGCTGCCTGAGGAGGGCAGCAAAAATTAGAGTGGTGAGCACAGCGCTGATGTTTTAGTAGCACATTTATGAACTTTGCTAACCCATATTTCCCTCGCAGGGTGTTTCTCTTGTCTTGAGAGTGCCAGCCTTATGTTTACAAGAAGGAAGCAAATAGCTAAACCAGCGTATTGTGCAGAACAGTCTGTATTTGTACAAAGAATGAGAGCCTCTGCTAGAGCTGAGAAGGGATTCCAGGTTACCTACACATATGGATGGGAACATAGGGAAGACAGGAGACACAGGAAGAGTATTGCCAGCAGGTCAAAGGAGGTGATCCTGCTGCTCTACTCAGCCCTGGTGAGGCGTCATCTCAAGTACTATGTCCAGTTCTGGGTTCCCCAGTACAAGAGAGACATGGAGCTACTGGAGAGAGTCCAGTGTAGGGCCACAAAGATGATCAGAGGGCTGGAACATCTGCCCTATGAGGAACGACTGCGAGAGCTGGACCGCTTCAGCCTGGGGAGGAGAAGACTGAGGGGGGATCTAATCAATGTGTATAAGTACCTGAAGGGAGGATGTCAAGGGAACGGGGACAAACTGTTTTCAGTAGTCCCATGTGCCAGGACAGGAGGCAATGGACACAAACTGAACCATGGGAAGTTCCACCTGAATATGAGGAGGAATTTCTTCACTGTGAGAGTGACATAGCACTGGCACAGGTTGCCCAGAGAGGTTGTGGAGTCTGCGTCTCTGGAGATATTCAGAGCCCGCCTTGATACAACCCTAACATGCTGTGGGTGACCTGGCTTGAGCAGGGGGCTTGGACTAGATGATGTCCAGAGGTCGCTTCCAACCTTACCCATTGTGTGATTCTGTGATCTGCGAGTGATGAGCCACATATGTATATAATATGTACATAATAATATGTACATAATATGTACATGAGGTCATGTACATATCAGCTGAGGTAAAGTGTGCAGTTTTATATCCCTCTGCTGTAATTCAGTTACATCCATTTGTTATTGTTGCTACTGAATGCCCTGCTTTTGGCTCAAGCACTTAAATTGTTACCTTCCCCATTTGTCTTTTATATTGCTTCATAACTCAAGTCTGGCAGAGCTAGGAGGGCTCTAAGTAAAAGCTGTAAGGGCAACATAAAGTAACGTAAGGCTGAGATGTTAGCACAAGGTGCAACCGGAAAGGAAGAAAAAGCTGCCCAGGAGATAGCTCTGAACAGTAGGATGCTGCAGCGGCTTGGAAACTGGTGTCCACTTTCTTGTCTTCAGCGTTGGGTGACAGTGACCGGCACTGGTTACCTGCCAAGCCTGTGCGCTTTCCTTTAAGCAGGGACTCACTTTCACTCGTATAGCTACGTGCATCCAAGGAATTTCAGATTGTGTTTCTGCAAAGCAGCCTGCTCCTGTTTTTTTGTTTGTTTGTTTTTGTTTTTGTTTTTGAGTCAGTGGGGCCAGGCTGATGCTCTGGGCGCTGCTCCTTGCAGCTCACTGCTTTGCCCCAGGTGGGGAGCGGGAGTCTCTTTTGCTCTGAGCCTGCAAATTTGGAGGGGAGGATCTGCCTGTCTCCTTGTAACTGTAGCAGGACTGTTGGGGGACCAAGTGGGGAGGATACTGTTTATTATTCCTCTTTCCTGCTTGCATTTTTAATACAGGTGTCTTTGCAGAGTTGCTGCCCTAGAGTTCCTTTTAACCTTGAATTGGCCCCATTTGCAGCTGCTGCCTGAGTGATTTTTACACGAAGCTGGTGCAGTAACCATAATARGAACGGGTATAGATTGAACAAGGAGCTAAAAATAACAAAGGATCAATAACTAGCACAAACTGTGGCTGTATTATATTTTTTTTAAAAAAAAAAGGGGGGGGAGGGGGGAAATCTGTGTATTGACAACTCAACAAGACAGCTTCCTGTAAAGCTGCAGTAATAATGTGGTTGGGCTCCCTGCCCATGCTACATGGTGCTGGGAGGGGATGCCCAAGCCTGGAGCAGTTACTGCTCTCGAGGGCTGAGAGCTAAGGGGTAGAAGCTCCTTGGTACTTTACTTTTGCCCATCAGTCACTTGAGTATTCTCGGGTTTTTGCAGACCCAGAGCCCTTGATTTATCTTCTGCTTTGAGAGATCTGGGAGCCAGAGCCATTTCACATGTACTGCAATAGTAGCATTAAAAAGAGTTTAGACTTGCATTGAGCTTATTCCTAAATTCTGCTCTGAATAGAGTATTTTCCTAAATCAAGATTTGCAATGATATTTGGATACTAGTAGTGCAGTGAGATTTTCAGACGTGTTGGAACACCCAAGTAGCTTTGAAATCTGGTTCCAAAGTGCTTCACCGCATGTAGTGTGGATTTGTTTTTGAAAAGCAGCTGATCCACCAGGATTGTAAAGATTTCGTGAATATCTTTTTATATTGCCAGTGTTAATGGGCATAGGGTTTTACGAAGCAGGTTCATTGCTGGATCACTTCTGGAAGCTTGAAGATCAGAGTAGCACCTTGGTGTGAAATAAGTCTRAAATGTTTTGGCTATACTGCAGTACAAGCCCGTAGTTCGGAGAAGAGATTCTTGCTGATCTCCAGCAGATCCCTTGAATTGCTCTGTTCCCACATCTACCCCCGTGCAGGGGTCCCATATAGGAGAACAAGTGCTCACCCATTAAGTTGAATTTATGCTGAGTGTGAGTCTGCTGAGTGCTTGTCTGCAGAACAAGAGTCTCCTATTGGAGGATTTGAAAGGGTAGACGAACATTTGAAGTTCTTCTGTGTTAAGATGATCTAATCTCCCAATTCAATTTAAAAAAATGCCACAAACACCAAACACTCATCATTAATTGAGTTTTTCCTCTAAATCACAATATTACAAATATACCCAGGTGGCTGGCTTTTCACTTCCTTCTCTTGAAATACCAAATTCAACCAATGCTTTTTGCGCAGCAGGAGGTGATCACCAGGCTCCATGGACTGGAAAACTGAATCTAGCGTAATAAATACTTCAATGGCACATCCTCCCCAACCCAAACTACTGTAATGCAGAGYGAGTGACTGCCACCTCTTTGACTCAGGTGATATGCTTAAAGCAGCTGAAGCCTGGAAAACATGAAGCAAGTGGTGTTATATATATTCAGTGGTTGTCCACTGAACCTGCTGTTCTTCTTTATATATTGTTCTGGCACATGTAAGGTTTTCAGGGAGAGGACTTCATGCGACACCTCACTTGTGGATTTACAGCGTTGGGGATGCGCCTGGCTCCTGATGCGACCTGGGAGGATTGAGGAGGGCAGTCGTGCCAAGGAGCATTTCCACGAAGCAGTCAGGAGTGGTGGTGCTATGCCACATTGCCCGTAACAACTGCCCTGGAGAGGCTGGGCTGAGCTCTGCACAGCACCTGTTTCCACACGTGTCTCCTGCTGACAGCTTTGGACAGGGAGAGTAGTTGGCATTTGTTAGCTTGGAGTCCAAGTCAGGCTTTGTCGCACGCTTCAGAAAACACCATTTCATCTTTTTCCAGTAATTTTAAGAGCTCTGAAAACCTATTTCCAAAGCCTGGAGTCCCAGTGCTGCAGCAGAGTCCCAAGGAAATCCTGGAGTCCCAAGGTGCTGTAGCAGGTTATCATGCCAATATCTTGTGGGGCAGGATCTCAGGGCCTGCAGGTCCATCCAGGACAGCAGWAGTTGAAATTTGTCCTGATCCTGAGTGCAGAGAGATGCTTTGGGAAGATTGGTTTAAATGGCTCATGCAGTCTGATGCATCTGGAATTGCATCCCCCAAGGAAAAATAATTTAAGTGACAACTCCCAGTGCAGTGATGACGTTTGCTGTCCTTGCACACAGAAACAACCTGAAGGTATAAATATATCTTCAAGCTCACGTAAGCCCAGGTTAATATGAGTGAGCCTTGGCCAAGGGCGGGTCCTCCTCAGGCTGTGGCAGGGACAGAGGAGAGATTTCATCCAGATTCAAAAGGGAAAAAGAATCATATGGAAACTATTGCAGTGGATGCACTATGAATCCATGGGATGCTGTCCTTTTGAAAGCAGTGCTCCATTTTGGTTCTCTTCTCTCTGGGAAGTCTTGAGAAATATAGAAAGATCAAGAGGGAGTGAAAGATAATATTAGTCATCAAAGAGGGAGGAGGCTGCAAGGGAACAGGGTTTTAAAAGGCTTCAGGGTATTTTTAGACTTGGGAAAATGAACAGTGGGAAAGAAGAGAGACAGGAGAACTTTTAGAAAGACATAAATGGTTCCTGTAGAGAAGTGGACATAGCTTTCCACTTCATCTTATCATGGAGCATGAGCTTAGATGGAGGTTCACTCAAAAAAAAAAAAAAAAAAAAAAAAAAGCAAGAAGTGTAAAGCCAATAAAATAAAGTGACTTCTTGATCATCACTTGACTTGCCAAACTGGCTGTAATGACAAAAGGCCATGTTTGCCAGGACCTCTTATGCCTAGTTCCCTTTATTTTGGTGGGAATTGGCGCCCTCATCCCTCTTGATCTGAACCACACTTATCATTTGAGCAGTTTGCAGGATAATAGCAGGGCTGCATCCAGGAGGACTGAGGATTTTTTCCATAATATTGTAAAGGGTCTCTGAGCTCAGCGAAGGGATTTGCAGCCTAGCACAAGAGGGGGGTGCTCTGCTTTCCCCTGGCCCACCAGGAAGGCTGGAGAAGGAGGGATCTGCTGCCGTGACGGAGCCCCATGTCACCACATCTCTTGTGCAAGATTTTTGGAAACTCAAGCGTGTTGCCCCATCCCTACAGTGTCAGGAGTGGGAATTACGAAGCACCATATGGCAGGAGGACCAAGGAGACCACTTCAGCTGGACRGAGAGCAGATGTGCGGAGAAGACAGCCGCTGGTTGGGGCTGCTGGGAGGGAGGAGAGGCTGGCAGCCGTCCCCGGCGGCGCAGAGCTGCCTTGCAGCATGAGAGCCGAGGTGGCAGCTGGAGGGATGGGTCTCCAGCTCCCATCCAGTGCACCCCTTCCAGTGCACTGTGCTTTTTGCAAGGGCATTTGCTGGATCCTAACTAGAGTACATCAGCCCTGAAAGGGAGATGGTGAAGCTTTTTAGGGCTGGTCCTACTGAACCACTTCCTAAATTGCTGGGGAGGGTGGCTCTTCTGGAAAGGAAGGTTTTAATAGCCTTGAAATAAAGTGTGTCAGCTTGCATGTACACCTGCAACGTGGAGGATAACTGGGGCACTCTATAATCCACACCGTGCCTTCTGCTGCACTGGCCCTGGCTGGATTGCCAGCAGCAGAATTGAGCCTAATGGAGCTAAGCACAGAGGCTGCTAAAAGCGTAAGCGCTGCTCTCCGAGGCTGTACCCGGGCACTAATGGAGGAGGGGGAGAGGCACAGCCACCGGCTGCAAGGTTGCACACTCACCCGACGTCCCCCTGCTGTCACCTAGGGCTGTGTGTGCACATACACATGTGTGTGCACGCACATGGGCATGCAAACTTCTGGAGATACGCAGCAAGTTCACTTATCCTTGCACAACCTTAGATGGATCTGCGCTGTGCCTCAGGCTGGCGAGTTAAAAAATTGCTTTGTATGTAAGTATGAAATTGCTTTGTATGCGTAGCACTTGGAGGAATCCGTACTGAAAGCCCGGTGGATGCTCCTAAAGCTGGAGGAAAAAATAATAATAATAAATAACAAAAAAAAAGCAGCAGATTTGTGCCTGAGTGCTTCAGCAGCTTTATGGGAGACCCTGAGGAAAAAAAAAAAAAAAAAAAAAAAAAACATCCTCTGCTACAGCGAGCTGTAGGGCTGTGAGCGCTGGGCGGAGGCAGCAGCGGGCTCTGTCCCAGGATGCGGTGGTGCCCCACACCACCGGCCGCTTGCTCCCCTGCGGACCCCACTGTGCCAGTGCAAATACTTCYTTATGGCCGTGCGGCAAACCGCCTCGGGGAAGCCCTTTGGGTTTAGTCTAGCCCAGCAAAAAAGGGGAAAAAAGTAGCTTTCCTCAGGGTGAGTTCTCCAAAATGTCACCCCAGGTTATCACACGAGCGCCTGCCCCAGCCCAGGGGGAAGGATGCAGGCGTGGGGGCCAGGGGAAAGCGGTTCTGCTTTTGCCAGCAGTAGTGACAGTTTACAACATCTTAACCAGATGGTGGAAATGCAGTGTTAGCGCCTTGCATGCTCAGGGCTCTCTGAACATTTTGCAGGCGTATTTTCTTTATTTTCTTCAAGTCAGCAGGGGAAAAGGCCTGAAATGGTACCCTCTCTGCACTCGGTGGCGGGTTGGCTCTCGGCACGGCTTGGCCTCTCAGGTTCCTTGCTTCTCCTGTGCATTTGCTGCTTTTGGCTGCTCCAGTGGGAGGTGTGAATTTTAGAAAGAGGCACCATAAAAAGCAAGAGCGCCCAGTGCAGAGGGATCCTGCGCTCTCTGGGATGCTCGTCCTCACCTTTCCCTCGGGACAGTCCAGTGCTGGCCATGCCCCAGCTTCCCCCAGGCAAGAGGAACAGCATTTCAGGATCTATTTATCAATCCAATTTGTCCTTGTGGTTTGCACGGATCTTCTGCCCCCTTCCTAGCTCTCTTGGCCATGCACACTGCCCTCCTGCTCTTGCTCTCAGGCTAATTTTTTTGCTTTGGGAGTGGAGCTTTGCTTATCCTCGAGAAACTCCATTTTCTCATTGCTTTGGGGACTCTTCCTAAATTGCCTTTGAATTTAGCCTTTTCTGTAGCTGCCTTGGCTCTTATTTTTGCCCGTTAGCCTAAGAGCTTTCTAAGACYCCTCCTTGCTCTGAAGTTGTATGGACTTTAAGCTCATCCTTTTGAATACTTCCCAATRGCCTTCACAGTCTCGTCTCTTGTTATCCCCCAGAGGCTCAGACAAGGGGGAGCACACAGCGACTGTGGCCGGGGTGCACAAGCCCAAGACCTGTGCATCCTGGCTCTACCAGCTTGTCAAGCCTTCAAACTCTGTCTCTTTACCCTGTCAGCAGCTTCATGGTAGTGCTGCGTTGTTAGTATGATCTGGGAAGAGATTTCATGACTGATAAATGTTCAGTTCTTTGAGTTCCTGGAAACAAGTGGGAGGCAAGGATCAAATTCAGCAGGTCTCCCTGGATAGTCTTGGGAACTAGAACGTCTATAAAAGCAATAATCTTGTAGCATCCAAGGTAAAAAGCTTTCAGTCAGGCTTTGGGTTTTGTCTCAAACACATTAGAGGGAAGTCCACCCATGAGACAGACTTTGTCCCCCCTCCTCTGGGTGTGATTTCCCACTCCCAGTGTGTCCCTTTGCATCCCTCACTGGAATCAGCATCCAGAAATGTGCTTTTCCTTCCATCCATTCCACTGGTGAGGACATTTTGAAGACCCTTTACTGCACTCCAAACCTACACAGGAAAGGAGGTGCTTTGCCTTCAGAGCACTTGCAGAGGGGTAAAACCTCAGTCAGGATCATCTCCTCCTCAGCTCTGCTATCTTGTGTTGCCGATGGAGCAGAAGCCTGGCAGATGCTAAGCCAGGTGCATACTGGGCTCCAGATTTTAGCTCCAGGCTGGCAGCAATGCGAGGTGGCCGCTGCTGTGGCCACAGCGGGGAGATGCCTGGCACCTGCTGGGGGCATCCTGTTCCCGGATCCGTATCTCCCTTCTTCTCTTTGAACTGGCTCTAAGGACAGATGAGTTGTTTGGCTCAGGAGGRAACTTGTGGGAAAGCTTTATTTTGAAAAAGAAGGGTTAATGATAACAAGCTGACTTAATTTGTTGTGAAATGCTTTATGATAACTGCTCTGTCGGAGGGCGCGGTGGGATTAAAGAGGGATCTCTGGAGCACAAAGGCTGTATGTAAGGCCATCAGCGGGAGATAAAACACAGGGGGAGCCTGCAGCAAGGGAGGAGCAGCTGCACTCAGAAGGGGACGTGTGCAAGGGTTTTGATGGTATTACAGGGCATTGTCAGTAAGTAAGTCTAATGCGCGGATCCTGCGACTTGTTTTTAAAGGTACATATTGCCCATATAGGTTACGTTGGAGGAAAATTCACGTCCATCCTACACGTGTCGTGGGGGATTGGGTTTAGTTGCACACGTTCTCTTTGTTGTTCGAGTGTGCCTTGCAGGGAGTACTGTTTGCATACATGCCTTAAGGTCTCTGTACATGCAAATGAGGCATGAAAACCTTGCAAAGAAGTGCTAATCGCAGGGCTGTGGCGTCTTGGAGCTTCCCAGCTGCAAAGGCGTGGGCTGCATTCCCAGGAGGAGAGCGTGCTACCTGATGGAACCTGGGACACAGAGTCAAGCAGTGTTTGTGGCATCCAGTGTGGAGCAGTACAAAACCCAGCTGATATTGAATTAACTAATTCTAGCGTTTTAGGCAAGATGCATGGTCCCGTTAGCCAAGGAGGGACACTGGAGGGGGGCAGGGGGTGGCGGGGGAGGTCGCTGCATTACACGCTGCTGGGCTGAGCGAGGAGGACGAGGCCTCACATCTTTCATGCCAGAAGCTTTTAGAGGAAAGGAGCCACAGGGTTCCCACCTACGGAGCAGCTTTCCTGTATCCTCGGAGTTTTCTCCAGCCACCGGGTGCCAGTTATTATCTTGTAAAGCAGGCTGCGGTGGTAAGCAGTGGGCTGAGATTGTCCCTAAAGGTTGTGATCACCTTGCAGGTTTGTGGATATCTTTAGGACTTCCTCTGCATGAGCTTGGACTAGTTCCCAGCAGATTTCTGATGACATCAATTTTCAGAAGAGTATTTGCTTTAAAATAGGACTGTGCACATAGTCTGTGCATAGACTGTGCAAAGCAGCCAGACGGGTCACAGCATTTGTGGCTGAATCAAACAGTAAAGGATGCCCCTCAGTCTTCAGCTGTAATGCATAGATAAGTTACCGAGATTTACTTATGGGATGTAATGGGTAGRCTTCTTGGTGGCTAGAAATTGCTCACCTGGATGCTTCTTTCAAGCCTAAAGCTGTCTGCAGGTTGAGGAAAACGTTTGCATGGGAGAAAGATGTATTGTGGCTAAGGTGTAAAATTTTAGCTCTGTTTTTAATCAGACTGGACAGAAGGTCCAACGAAACTGAAGAAAAAATGGTGGCCTTTCGAGTAACGCTGTTAGTGCAACTCATTTAAGTCATGCAGACTGCGCAATTCCCCCATGAGGTTCTTGCCAAAATTTGTTCTTTGCAGAAGAGACCCTCATGCAGCCCAGGAAGCCATCAGCTGGTTGCCAACAGAGTTGTCCCAGCGGGATCAGGAAGTGTGGACAGAGCAGAGCTGGGTCCTCAACGAGCAGCGCCCGAGGCGACACGTGCATGCGCGTCGCCTGCACCCGGTGCTCCGTGCTCTTCCCGGGCTCACACCATGTACACGCTGTGGCCTTTAGGAAAACTGCCCGTCTCTGCCAGGCTGACCATGCTTTTAAGGAAGAGGTGCATATTTGCACCCCCTTGGGTGCCTGCAGTGCACGTGGTGCATGGGATTCCGTTATCTTATTAAGAAGAGTAATTTACAGGCCAGTGACCATCCCTTAATAAGTGGCTGAGCTTAGACTAGACTATAATAATCCCAGGGGATTATTATGTTATCCAGGCTAGCGCCACAAGAGCATGTTTTTTTTCTTAGCGCTCTGAAGTTTCTCCTCTGCCTTCTGCAGAAAGCAAATTGCATTTTATTGTCGGGGTGCTTTTACACCGATTTACTTTGGGTCTGCTTTCAGGGCACTTGGAGAATAACAGAATCACTTGGCTTTCTGCTGCACCTTCCCTCCGAAAAACATTGGTAGTAGTTGGGCCAAGCTAAGATATTTATCTGCTGTTGCATTCCCTCGCTGGCAGGAGGCAGGAGGCATCCGCTGGCCCGAATGCTGGAAAAGGGCTGGGCGGCCGCTCGGCGCGCCGTGCCTGCACCACGAAGGCAGGCTCCTTCGCTGTGCCACTCGAAGAGCTTTTTTGGTTGCAACCGAGATTGCAGCCAGCGGATCCGCATAGCAAAGGGGGCTGCGTGCGGGTCGCTGGCGGAGACTGCCCCCGGAGAGGGGCCGAGCCGGTGCCGSTGGGCCCCTTCTCCTGCCTCCGCGAGCGTTTGTTGCTGCTCCGGAGACACTTGCCGCGGGGCCGCAGCGCCGCTCGCCTGCAGCGGCTCTTTTGTTATTCAAAGCGCTGCCAGGCTCCGGCCGTCCCATCCTGCTCTTCCTCCCCCTCCTCCTCCTCCTCCCGCGGCTCGGGGCGCTGCTGCCAGCCTCGCCGGAGGGGCCGGGCCGCCCCCCGGCGTCTGCGCGCACCATCTGCCCCCACCACCACCACCCCC
>NW_028186395.1:425345-468470 GCF_003343005.1 Rhea americana | reverse complement strand
CTGCGGCGCTCGCCGCGGCTGCGGCGCTCGCCGGGCTGCGGCCATGGAGCTGGGCAAGCTGGTAAGTGCGCGGCGGCCTCGCGGCTTTGCGGAGCGGCGCTCGAGGTGGGGCCGGCCGTGCAGTAAAGCTCGTTGGCTCTGGGAGCTCTGTGAGTTTCCTTTGTTTGGAAGACTCTAAGATGTTTTATTTTTTTTCTGAAGACACTATTTTTTTCTTTCTTTCCTTTTTTTCTTTTTTTTTCGGATATGTTGCAGTACGAAACACGCTTTGGGTTCATTCAGTGTTATTTGGTGATTTGCCTTCTGCTGGAGGTGTCCTTGTGTTTGAGCTGGTGCACCTGTGCCAGCTGCGAGCCAAGTGCCTGTGTCAGGATCTGCTCTTGTCCGTGTACTTTAACTTGCTTTATTATTATTATTATTATTATTATTATTATTATTATTATTATGTCCCTGAGGGCTTGGGGCCGCGTGTTGTGCTGCTGTGAGTTTTTCCTGCACGTTTGGGCAAGGTCTCCCAGGTGCACCAGGAGAGCTGAGCTCCAGCGGGCCAGCCCTTTGCTTGGGCAAAGCATATGCAAATGGCCTTGGGGTGGAAAGGGGCTTTGAGGGTCAGTTCCTGGGGACACGGTCATCTCCTGCGCTGGTTGTCTCAGAAGAGACATTTAAGTTTCTGCAGTCTCCAGATTGGGAACCAGTGAGGGGTAACATGGGCTGCAGAGGGTAGGTGCTTTTGCAGAGCTGGCTTAGGGAAGGAGGAAAGTCACCCAGGAACAGCGTGGAGTCCATACAGTCCTGGCTGTTTTCAGCTCACTTGYGAGAGCCAAACATCTCTGAGGAATAACTGTACTGGCCCTGGACATTTCTAGACACCTGACCTGGCTCCGATATCAGCCAGCTTGCTCCTTGCTGAGTGCAGAGGCTGTTGGCTCCCAGCTTGCAGCCATTTGGCTGGATGGTGCTGGTACTTTAATAACCCAGCGTATGGAGTATGAACGTGCGCTTAATTTTCTCACATCTGCCTACAGTGGCAAGGGACTGCTTGTTCTGTTCAAAAGAGCTGCTGCTTTGAGGAAATCTTCCCTTGCAACTGCTCCTGCAGAAAACTCCTGTTGCTGCCTTTGCAGCCTGGCTGTTAGCGTASCAGAGTACTTGTTAGGGTTTGCACTCTGGGACTATCCCAGCACACCTCTGCGGATCCAGGCGAAGGATGCACTTACCTCAGGAGCATCCTGCTAACCTAGTAGGCACAGCGAGTTTTTGTTCTGAGAGGGAAATCTGCAGCTATTTGTCTGAAATCTAAATAGGTCATGGCAAAGTTGAAGTGCAGGGTGCCGCCACATCACGCTGAAGCACTCGATACTACCTTTCCTGTGGAAGATCTCTGAGGCAGCCGTATACCAGGGGCTACACTTGCTGACTGGGTCTTGCCATCGAAAGGGCAGGTTTCCTCCCAGATGAAGAGTTCTCCAAGGGTTAAAATTTCTCAAGCAAGTTTTGTCCTGTGATGGCAATTTATCACTGAAATGCTTATCTGGAGTTGAACTCCTTGCATGCTGAGTTTGCACAGTCCTATTTCTGCTCCCCGCATCCGCAAGTGGGGGACAGTGTTAGTCTCACGTCTCACTGCCTTTATTTCCTCCCAGTACAAAAAATGCCCGAATGTTTGCATTCGGTGGAGCAGAAGACTCCAGCTGAGGCCATTGTTAAAGCGTCGGGTATGTTCAGGAGACCATGGAAGACTTGTCCTGAGATGTGACCCCGGAAAACAGTGCTGCACAGATACAAATCACTGCCGGTGAAAGGTTCTCAGCACATAAAATCCCCACTTAAAATCAAAAGCCTGACTAATAGGACAGCTAGCGGAAAAGGCTTCTGGCTGTGGGGGAATGGGCTTGGCAACGTGGGGCACCAGGGCGGTTGATTGGCTGCCAGTGATGTCATGCCCATATCGACAACRAAGCGTTAAGGGTTATGAGTGCCCGTCTAGGGGAACAGCTGCTAGGGGAGCGCAGCCGCTTTGGAGGGTGCCCCTCCTGGGAGGATACATGCTGGTGCCCCTCGGGAATCACCCGCTGTTGCCTTGTTTCGGCATGCATTGGAGGTTTGCTGCCACGTGGTTTGCAAACTGTCTTTGGATTCAACTGGCTGTGCTGGGGTCTGCGGTTGGTGCAGCTCGAAATTGCAGCCTGCTCGAGCGACTCGRAGGGAGGGACGCTGTGCTGCACGAACGGTGACGGATGGTTTTGCTGGGGAGCGCTGTTGTGTGCGGCGCGTGAGCCAGGGACACAGCCTCACCTCGGAGACCTGGCTCTGTGCTAGGCTGTCACGTCTGATAGAATGAGGTGACTTCTGGCCAACCTCACAGTGTATCTTCCAGTTACAATAGCATTTCTTCTTCCCAAAGTGACTGTCTCATTTTCTAGCATCCAGGAAGGAATGGGCCTGGGATATTTCTCCATCAGTTCGTACCTCTGCTGGTGTTCAAGGTAGTAGAATCTGGAGCACCAGTTTGTCCTGTCCTAGCCCTTCAGAGCTGTTGAGATGGCTGAAACATTCCCACAGCAACACATTTTGCTAGCTGTAACCCATAAATCAATTTTGCTTCTGTCCTTTTTTCTGAAGCTTTCCTGTGTATTGAGAGAGTCCGTATTCCTTAAGCTGGGTGAAAGATGTGTGTGTAGACTTGGATTCTGTACAAGTAATTAATCTGCATAAATTGTTTATGGCATTTGAGACATCTAATGTCCTATTTGGGTTTTGATACCACAATTGTGTGAAGTGATGCATTCTGCTTAGTAGGCTCTTGTTTCCAGTGTCATTATACCAAATGCTTCAAATCACTTCTTAACAGTCAGAGGTCTGCTGCAGTCTGGCTCTCCCTTGCTGGCATCTGCCAGATCTCCCCCATCCACAAATCGGACTTCTCAAGTCTCTGAGACAAGTCCATTTGATGTTTTTCTTCATTCTTTCTCTTTGATTGCTTCAAAGATAGAGGAAGTGATCAAATCTCACCATGATGCTGTTCAGCTCGTTTTTTGAGCTTGAGGATGTGCAAAGGCCACTTCCCAGGAAGAATGGTGAGTGAATTCCTTATACATACAGTTCATAAATGCACTATCCTGTAGATAGTTTCTTCTGGTTTGAATCCACTGTGATCGGACTCTGCTACACTGAGGAACAGCTAGGAACCAGTGGGATGGTCTCCTGTGCTCTCACTCCAAGAAGTGTATATCCTTCAAATTATTCTGGTTTTTAAACTGCAGAGAACGGTATTATGCACATGAGGCAAAGGCCACAGGTCTTATGGGGAGGCTGACAACAGCTCTGGTCCTAGTATGTCTCCTGTCCAGTGCCCTGTCCCAGGTACAGATGTTTGAATATCACCCCTTGCTCTCTTGGGTCAGAATGTTTCTCTCCTCAGAACGTTTTTCTCCTCTTTTTTTCTCCTTAAAGCACATGTGTTGCAAGAACTGTTCTACGACACTTGCATCCTGCACTGCCTTTTGCAGTAAAGCATCTGGTGACAATAGGTAGGCTAAGCTCGATGTTAATCTGACTGTGTGCTCTCTTTGGTTTCCAGCAAAGTTTAAAGACAGGCAATACATCATGAAATTATGCTGGCTATCTCTCTTGGCAGTGTTCTAGGGGTTTCTCCTACTGTCCTTAGTTTTGTCAGTTGGGAGGATAAAGATTTTCATCCAGTGACCCCAGTTAGCCATTCCTTCTATCCTCTGCTCCCAAGAGAGTTCAATGATTTGGAGTATCCTCTATGCCACCTGACTGGTGGCAACACAGTCTCTGGGGCAGCAGGAGACATCAGAGAGCCCCAGCTGCCTGGGAGAATTCTTGTGGGCAGCTCAGGTCCCCAAAGCTGCCCCTGAGGCCTGGCATCCCTCCAGATTCAGAATTGCCTCTGTTGCCCTGCAGGCAGATGTGCTTGGTCCTCCTTCTCTTGCCAGCCTCCGTGTTGGCTGCTGCGATAGGCAACACTTCTGCCTGGGGCAGGCATGATGTTGTCATATCTTGACAGAAACACAGAACTGTTGAGGTTAGAAGGAGCTCCTAGAGGTCATCTGGTCCAATCCCCCTGCTCAGAGTCACCTAGAGCACATCGCCCAGGATTGTGTGCAGGTGGCTTTTGAATCTCTCCAAGGAAGAAGTCCCTGCAACCTCTCGGGCAACCTGTTCCATCTTATTCATTTGGACTTCTTGTTCAGCTCTCCAGTTTGCCTCTCCTCTCTATGCTACCTCTTTTTCTGTAAGCTATGTGCCCTGTGGTTGGCCTGGGGCTTTGGTTGGGGCAGGGTTCGTGCTGGACGGTGACAGCCACACAGCGAGCGAGTTCCTGTGAAAGCTGACTTTTGCCCTCCCAAAGGGACATTTTCATTGAGAGGTAATCTCTAGCCAGCACAGCGGTGAGCAAAGCCTGGCTGATGTGGCAAGACTGTGTCTAAAGACTGAGGCAATCATTGCTTTGAGAAAAATACGTTTGTCTTACGGCCTAAGTGAGGGCAAATGCTGAGACACATGCAGTTACTGGGATTATGTCTCCCTGTCCTAAGGGAACATAGGACTGCATTGCAAGGCTATGAGTTCTGCAATTTGTGCTAGGCATCTGCTTATTTTATGCATATATGTGTGCGTGCATGTGTGTGTATATATATATATATACACACATATATATATGTGTATGTGTGCATGTGTATGCCATCTGCTCTTTGAGGTCTGCTCTGGTTGCAAAACCTTTCCTTCTTCATTTCCCTTCTATGGGCATCGTGTGCGAAACCAGGATGGTTCTCCTTTCGTGGTACGTACAGCTGCAGAAAGTCCTGCGGGCCGTGCCRCAGAGCAGGCGCAGGCTGGGCGAGCGCTTCCTCAGGCGTTCTGGCGAAGGGGGATCCGGGGCCRAGCCTCCCCGCGCTTCGCCCGGCTTTCCCGAAGGGCTCTCCGAGCCCGAGAGCGTTACGGAGCGCCGTGGGCGTTCTCCCGTGTGACTTGCTTCAGTGCTTCATGGAGGGGAAACCTCTCCTGAACTTGGACAGCTGGCGTTTTGCTTGTCGCAGCTGGCGGCAAGTTGCGTTTAAAGAGAGCCGTGGGTGCCCTTTGGTAAGGTGCAACTTGCGCTTTTGAGAAGCTCTCCTGCGCCTCGCTGCCTTGTGCCACCCAAGAGGGAGGATTTCCCGTATCCTCATCGCCCCCTTAACCTGCTGCTCTGGGGCCAGAGTGAAGTTTTGCTGGGCTGGGATTTACRTTTTAATTGATTCTATGGATTTTTCCTGGGATCTCTGCCATGATCAGATCTTACTTACCACTTCCCCAGAGCCCCTGTGTCTGTGGGCTGCTATAGGGCTGGGTTGAGAATAGTTTTCTGGAGGTATGCTCAGTCTCCACCATCCATTTATAGAAAGGAATTAAGGAGAAATGAGGAACATTACTAAGAGGATTTGCACTGCAACTTACTCAGTTTCTCCAAATAATTTGCAATAGTGCTGGATTCTTTAATCAACACTCATTTCCTTTTGGAAATGAGAGGAGAGAAGGCTCCATGCAGCTACTGTGCCGAACTAAGCTATTCTCTGCGTAATGACAGACTTGTGGTTCAAGGGMCTGTAATTTGGGGAGATCTGGGAGGGGGCTGTGAACACGTGTATCTGCACATGAAGGCGGAGAGAGATTTGTTTTGTCGCACTCGGGAAGCTGTCTGTAATTCTGTCTCTACGATCCCACGTGCAGTTTTTTTTTGCATGTGTCCGTGCGGCTGTCGTGCTCTTGGGGAGATATTTTAGCCAATGGGAGCTCGGTTCCACCTGCCTCCTGCGATGGGCRCAGGCACCTGCAGTGATCACTTTGGGTGGGCCTGCTGCTCGCCGTGTCCCCTGTGGTCGGATCCGTTCGCTGAGAAGGATTTTACCTTTTTTGTGGTGGTTTTCCTGCAGAGCAGCGAAAGCTTTCCGGCCCTTTCCCAGCCCTGCAGTCATCTCCCCTATCTTGCGGTGGCCTCAGGGTGGCTGGCCTGGCTTGCACGCAGAGGAGGGTCCGTCCCGCTGTGTTCCCAGAGGGGATGCTGCGTGTGCACTTTGTGTACAGTCCTGGAGATCTTTCATTCCCGCTGCTGGTGCTTAAGCACCTCGGTCTCTGCAGCCCCTGCTAAGCATGTAGGTCAGTAGAGTTTGTGCTGGAGCATGAAGCTGCCGTTTTGGTGGTATCCCCTCGGTAGTGCTGATGTCTAAATTTCTTGCAGAAGGAGACTGCCTGCAGATGCTATGTTGAGTCTCCGGACTCAACAGGTGTTGGAGAGACATCAACAGATGTTGGAGAGGAGCCATCTGGGCTCGGGGAGGGGGGGGTCTTGCACTGGCATGCTGCATAATCCGGGTCGCTTCAAGGCCCAGAAATGTTCATTGTCCTCCAGTTTCCTGTCCTAGGACCCAGTGTGATTGCCATATTCCGATGGGAACTAAATTCAGCCAGGGCAGAGCTGGAACGTCAGACCCATCCACAGCGAGGGACCTTGCATGGCCTTGTGGGCATCCCGCAAGCATTGTGAAGGGCACGTTGAGCATGCGTGAGCTGGGCAAGTCCCTGAGCTGGGCAGGTCCTGTTGCTCCAAGACAAAGACTTTAGGTTGGATAGTTTCTGCTCCGTTTAACCTGACTCTTTGCACTTCTCACAAAGAACCTTTCAACTCTGATTCCTCTGTTTGTTGCATTGGTTTTTCTTTATCCTGCTTGAAATGAGCTTGAGGCACTATCGAGGCTGCTCTTTCAGCTTAGGGTGGGCAAAGGCATGCAGCAGTYGAGGGATGTGTTACAGCACTGCGCTTGACTCACTCGTACCCCTGCTCCAAGTGCTGGGGTATTTTTATAGATCTGCCCCCAGCTCCGGCATCGTGCTGTCGGCTCGGAGAAACCAGAGACGAGCCACRTGCATCGCGGCAGATGCGTTCATGGCCTCGCGGGTCAGAAATAGTCTCTGCAGTGTGGAAGCCTGCAATTAAAGTATCTTCAGCCATGGTGCCTRGTGAGCGCTGGGAACCGGTGCCCATCAGTCAGGATGAAAACGCCTCTCCATGCCTGCCTGGCAGGATAAAAGAGGCCCAAGTTTTCTTTTAAGACAATCCAAAACTTCTTGTGTTTGGCGCAGGTCGGGCTGGTGCACCGAGCCTGCCCAAAGCAGCGGGGAAGAGCAAACACCRTGTCTGAACGTGGGTGCAGGCAAAGCCAGCACTCTGTGATAAGCCCACATACGTGTGAGTGGAGCTGGCAGAAGTCCGGCCGCTCTTTTCGCCCTCGAAGGAAATAAATATTGGATCTGCCTTTTCATTCCCTCCTCTGTGCTGTTCCAGCCTGGTGTTTGCCTTYGAGCTGGAGGCATCAGAAGAGAGGTGCATGAGGCCCTCGGGGTGCTGGAGGGCCCCGCGTGCATCGGGCTGTGACGCTGCTGGTGCTGGATGATGCCGGCACCAGGCCGTCCCGCGTGTGCTCAGCAGTCGGAGCTGCGGGGCAACCTGGTCTCCGCGGGCTGCTTTGGTGGGAAATCACGTCCAAGGCTGCTTATCCCTGCTACCTTTTCCCCACCGTGTTTTTTCTCCTCTGGGAGGATTGCTTGGAAAATCCGGAGGTAGCAYGAACCTCCGCGTCCTCTGCAGGCTGGGGAGCGAGCGGTGTCCCCCTGGATCGGATAGCAGGCCTGTGCTGCCTGGCTAATCTCTCAGAGGAACAGTTTGGGAAGAACAAAAATACCGTCCTCAGGAACGAGCCGTAGGAAATGACATTTTYGACTTGCAACTTTTAATTTCCAGCTTTGCCGAAGGGTGTTGGGGCCGGCCGTGGGAGGCCGCCCAGGCAGCGGTACCCAGCTGGGGCCAGCGCTGAGCAGCCGCCTGGGCTGTGCCACTTCCCTGAGTGCCTCCCTCTAGGAATGCCTCCCACTTGGCTGCCGGGCGGCTCCGTTTCAGGGCAGCGGGGGGGAGGATGGATGCAGGAGGGCTGGCGGGATCCAGCTCGCCTTCCTGCGCGCTGCCGCCGATAATCGCCCTCCGGAACCGGCCTCGGAGCGAGCTGCTGCGGCAGGAAGCTCTTCACAATGCCGCTCTTTCAGCCGCGCGCTGAAAGGTCCCAGCCCCTCGCGGCGTCAGGAAGCCCTTGGCCCAAGGAACGCGCCGGCCCATCCGTATCCTTCCCTAACCTGCCGGGAAAGAGCGCGGCTCTTGCACCCCGCTGGAGGGAAAGAAAATGAGGCTCCCTGTGGCCTCGCTCCCCGYGGAGGCTGCTTTCCACGGCTGCAGCTGTGCCCGAGCAAAAGGAGCCCAAAGTGACCGTGTTTCGCTCCCCCGGGGGCCCCTTTGAAGCGGCAGCGGGCTCTCCAGGAGCCACTGCTGCCCCCGCCGCTGGCTCTGCAGCGGGCCCTCGGCGGCGGAGACCACAGAGGGCAAGCGCCTCCGCTTCTCCCGGCAGCCGCCAAGCGCAATTCCAGGCGGCAGGAGCCCGGGGAGCGTTCGGCCCGTGGTTTAAAGGACGGGGGGGGGGGCAGGAACGTGCCCATGGAAGCGAACAGCGCTGTCATCTAGCCTCTAACTGGCTTTGAGACCTCGCTCGCAGGATCTGTGTTTTCAGTTAGCCTCCCGCCTTTGGTCCAAAACTTTGCTGGCTTTTCTTCTCGACTCTTTTGGAGGTTACTTGGGGGAAAACTTAGCCCAAAACCTGCCAGGCCACTTTTTAATGCAGTAGCTCTCCTCTTGCACCCCTCCCCTCGTGCAGTCTGCCTATTCACTTCTGCATTGAAATTTGCTTTTTACTGCTCTCCCTGCAGCTGCAATCACCTCTGAGCAAAATCCCCATGGTAGCGCAGAGCAAATAAAGCCAGATTTTTTTATCTACGTATCTTCAGATAAGCTTTTAGGTATCTAGAGTTGTGAAGGAAGCACGGTGTGGTTAGCTCGTACTGAGATTTGAGGATGAAGTTGGATGGGATGGGCTGAGGCAGTCTGATAATTTGGGGAAGTCCTAGTCCTTCCTCTCACTCCAGCCCTGTGTTCCCGCTCCAGGAACTCCTCTGGCCCCAGGGTGAGCTGATCCAGACGGCTGAGCTGGCAAAAAAATAACCTCACGAGAAATGTCTGCCTGTCCTGGGGCTCAGAGCAGCTCCTGAGAGAGAGAGACAGGGCTGAGAACCAGAGGGAGTGAGATTGCTCCTTCCAGTGCCGGAGGGACCCTCCTGACTGTCCTGTCTACATGTGCCTTCCTGTTCGTAGGCTTGAGTTTAGGACAAGAACAAGCCACACTTAGAGCCCTCTCCTCACCCAGCCCCACCTACACTGGGATGTAGGGCTATAGCTGTGGGCATCATGTTCCAGGCTGCAGCTGCTGCCTCCTTTCTGAGGATTTCGTTCTTTGGATTTTGTAAGAGGAAAATGAGCACAATGTTGAATTCCGTTTTTTTTTTTTTTTTTTTTTTTTTTTTGAATTAAAAACATAAATAACAATTTATGCTGGAGAGCTGGGAGGATGGCCCCCACCCTTAATCTTCCTGCGTAAAGAATCTGCTGACCTCCACCCAGTAGTTTGGGAGGGGACATCTGCTGTGATAGAGTCCCTGCAGGGTTTCTTCCAGCTCTCCTTAAGGCTGGGCTAAGTGGCAAGGTCTGGTCTGCGTCCAGGCCTCGTTTCATTTTGCCTGGACCAAGGTATTCCTCCGGCAGAGGGACTTTCAGGAAGCAGGGATATGCGGGCAGAGTGTGTGGCTGGTACCTTATGTGCTCTCCTCATTCTTGCACAGCGGAGAGGAGCCAGTCCCGCCTGGAGGTTTCTGCCCTCCTCTCCACCATCTGTTGGGATGAAGCTATAGCAGGGCCATCTTGGAGATCAAGGGAGCTGCTGAGATGCAGGGAGGACTATCAATGAGTAAAAACATGGCAATTAATCCCACTGCTTTCATTGGCTTGTGTCAGTAATTAACTGCTTCTGACTTTGCTGAGCTAGCCTCTCTCTTTCATCAGTGCAGTGTGGATCACTGCAGGGCAATGTTATCACAAGTGTCAAAGTAGTGGCAGAAGTTGTTGTGAGTAGGGTGAGCACAAGCTGGCAGAGATGTCTCCATGCCAGTGTTGCAGTGATCAAACCAACAGTCTCTTCAACACAACGGTGACCGCTAGCAGTATTGCAGGGCACTGGTGGGGCTAGGAGTAAGTTTACTCTCATGCAGATTGGGTGGCTGGGACAGCTAATGTATCTCCTAGAGTCTGGTTTGCCTCCCAGCTCGGGCATGCACCTGAGAAGGGAGGTGTAGAAATGGGATAGAGTCAAAAAAACACTCAAAATCTTGCAAGGAAAACACTTCCGACTTTTACAACTGCTTGTCTGCCAGCTGAAGCCTAATGCAGTGGCTTCCTTTGCTCTGTGTTCACCCATGCTTCTCAATGTGGGCTTTGCAAGCTCCACAACATTTGCATTGCAAAACATGCCTTTCCGAGCAGAGCAGAGCACAGAAGGGCAACTTGAGCATTTTGTGGGTACATTTGCACCAGGGGGAGGCTGCCCACAGCCCTCAATCTTGCATCCACCTGCCCTGGAGGAAGGCTTGTGTCATGTTGGAGCAAGATCAGGGCTGCCAGTGTGTTCCTCGCTGTGGGGACCTCTTGTGCTGAGGACCACATTCAAATGAGCTGGATTCAGATGTGCCTCTTAAGCAGTGAGTTTGGGAGAAGGCACGAATGGGAGCAAAGCTGGATCTTGGCACAGAGATTCATGAATTGGAGCTGGACGCGGGGGAGGCTGCAGCAGAAAAGGGGATATCCGGAGGATCTGAGACAGAGTGCCGTCAATGCCTTCGGAGAGGCAGCCGCGTCSCCCTGTGCCAGCAGGTCCATCTCCCCCGTGCCACATTGAGCACTGCCTAGTAACTCCATGTTCTGCCCACTTCTTCCACTGAGTACGTGGCGAAACCATCCTGCTGCTTCCAGCCGTGGGGCTGTGGGATGGATGGGGCTGGAGCATCAGTATTTGCAACAGCAGATTTGCAAAGCTGCTCTGTTTTCTCTGTCCAGTGCCTACTAGTTGATACCAGCTAAGCAGCGACCTGTACTTTACTCCAAACAGCTCGTCCAGCCCATTTCCTTCTCCACTTTGCCATCCCTGTGGGGGGTTCCCCGTGACCCCCCCACAAGCTCCCTCTCTGTGCAGCCTGCTGTAGAAGGCACAGGGCCTTCTGGCTGCTGACCATGATCCAGGGTCAGAAGAGGGGTCTGCCTTCCCTCTGCCCACCCTGCTGCCTTGCGGGCAGGGGAGAGTCCTTTGTGGTCGGTGCTTTAATTGCATCATTATTATGCTGAGTAAATGAATCCTGGCAGCAGCTGAACCTGCCAGATTCCAGGCACATCCCAGAAAGGCATCCGGGAATGAGCACTGTCCAGCTGGCATGGGACAGCAGCGGCTTAGAGGGCTGGGGACCTGGATGGGACCCAGCCACCGACAGGTGCCGGCAGATCCAGGGACCTGCATCCATGCAAGCAGAGGGAACTGGAGGCCTGAGCCCTTCTCATCTCACCCCCCTCCCCGCTTCTGTTTTTCAGACTGTCAGCATCAATAAGGCTATTAATACACAGGAAGTGGCTGTCAAGGAGAAGCACGCCAGAAATATCCTTCTGAGAGTTGGCTGCAGGACAAGCGAGCGTGGGAGCTGGCTGGGGCCACCCGGAAAAGAGGCCAAGGCAAGGCAGCGCGTGGAGAGAGATGCGGGTGAAGCCGGTGCTGCCCGGCTGGGCTGGGCTGCCAAGCGCCGCCACGGGACAAGGCAGTCCCCGGGGTGCTGGGGTGATCTCTGTCTGATGGCTGGGGCTTTCCCAGCGCAGCACTGCTGAGCAGTGTGTGCTCCTTTCACTCCCTCCTGCTGCAGCCATGGCTTTTTTGGTGGGTCTGCATCCAGCCTTGCACTCCCACCACTYGCACTATGGTGCTGCCATCTGTGGGAGCAGTGATGGGAGAGCAGGAGGGGCTGATGTCCATCAGCAGACTGTCTAGCATGGGCGTAAGGCAGTTCAATCTCAAAGATGCTTTTGATTATTTGCTGTCCCTAACATCTGGACCTTCAGTGCAAGGCCACCGAGAAATGCCAGCAAGACCTGGCCTGGTGCGTGCAGGTGGTGCTGAGCTGGAGGAGAGAGGTAGCATGTGCCATGCTTGGGGACAGTGTGTGCCCAGCCTAATGGCTGTGTCTTGGCAACCTCTCAGCTCCCTGTGATGGCCCAGCTCTCCTTGGCTCTCCTGCTACGCGCTGGGAAAGCACAGAGYGTTCCTGCATGCTCCAAGCTCCCTGCTGCTGGACGAGATCTGGGATCAGCCCCGCAGCTCGGCTGCTCAGCACCGCAGGGGCTTGGCACCAGGCTGGACCCATCTTCTCTCCCCATGGAGGAGGCTTTTCCTCGTGAATCCCTGGTAATGGGCATGGATGCTTTGCAAAACCCCTTGTTTAAGGTGGGAGGGCTGCCTGTCTGCTGTGGGGGTGTTGAAGATGGGTGGTTAGGAAGCAACCTGGCCTGTTGTTTTGGGGAGATCACCTCAGGCCCCACAAAGTTGCCAGGAGAGCGTTTCCTTGACCAGCCTTTCACCATGCATCCTGGGCACACACCACGAGAAGGGGGCGCAGACTTTCTGGTCAGTCGTGAACCGGCTTCCCCTCTCCGGCAACGCTGTACTCTGCTGGAAGTTCTGCCATGTCTTCCACAAACTCCTCCGAGACGGCCATTCAAATGTAAGTGCTGCCCTATGCCCCCACAGGTTCTTGAAAAGACCTCAAATATATCATTGCCCTTCAAATTCGTGACCTGTTTCCTGAATTTTGGATACTGGGGTTGGTACTGCAGGGCAAGGCAGGGCACTGCGTCCAAGTGACCCTGTTCCCTGACACGTCTCCTAGCCAGCTTGCATTGAGGAGTGCTCCAGCACTGCTGCCCCAGGCAACTCCATGCTTATGTCTGGTTGCCCCCAGCCCTCTTCCGTCATGTCCCATTTGCTCCATTGCCTACACCCACTTTGCTTAATGTCATCCTTTACCTCCACCATTTTACCTGGAGGACCTCAAGCCCTTTACAAGTAAGAAAAACTTTTCAAGGATTTGTCCTCTAAAAAATACCCTGAGCTAGGTCATGCAGAATAGCTCCCCTGTGCAGACAGTGTATCCACACTGATAGTGCCAGAGGAAACTGCTCTGCTCGGGAAGATAGTGTGCATCTGAGAGAGATCAGAAAGGATTCTCCATCCCTGGGTAGAGATGGGGAGACTGAAGCATCCTAGGACTGGGACTTGCCTGTCAAGAGAGAGCAAGCTCTCTGCAGAGTTGGGAGCACCTCCAGGAGTCCCATTTCTATTTGTTAGCTCGAAGTAGTGTCTACTTTGCCAGCAGTGCCTGTAGCTAGCAGGAGCATGGCTGGCTAGGTGTCCTGCTTTTGCTTGCTGTTATTTTATTCTTGGTTCCTTTTCCAGGTCCTGAAAGACTCTGTGAGGTACAAGAACGAGCTGAGTGACATGAGCAGGATGTGGGTAAGTGGCCAGTTCTGCCAACCTTGATAGGGAAATGGCTGCAGGACACTGGGGCTGGGCTCATGGGTCCTTGGCAGCACCCTGCCAGGCTCTGTGCCCACGGCTGGAGCTGGGCAGGCTGCAGGATGCCTCCATCAGCTGCTCCCCAGCCCCATAGCTACCCCAAGACTGTCTATCCCTGAGGAGGATATACAAGTAGCACAGAGCAGCTCTCGCAAATTGAAGCTGACTCCATGTTATTGGTTTGATTATCTTCTTGCCGAAGAGAAGCCAGGCCCTGAAACACTGAGCTCTGGGTGGATATCAGAAAGCTTAAAATCTCTCTGGACTTGTTCCGACTGAGATTGCTGGCTCGGCATCTCCGGAGAGTGGCTTGGCCTAGAAATGCCAGGTCTGTTTGGTTTGCTTTGCCTTGCTGCGAAGAGGGGTGAATAAGAGAGAGTATTTATAGCAAGAAATACTCATAGTAACGTGAGTGAGCTCTTTTCAGCTACACTAGGTTACATGGGGGGAGTGGGGGGAGCAGAAGAACAAGGAAAGTCACAACAAGGCAGACTGCCAAGAGATGGGCCAGGAGCTGAAGAGCTGTAGGGTTGGGTGGAGGGGGAGGATGTGACTTGCATATCGTGGGAGGAGAGAGTGTCTCAGGGAAGAGGAGGGAAAGGGCACAAAGCTGGCTGAAAGAGAAGTTCAGACAGGCAAGTTTCAGTTGCTGCCACCCACAGCAGTGGGGAGAAGCCTGCCCCAGATCTGAATGCCTTTCTTGTGTCCCCAGGGTCACCTGAGTGAGGGCTATGGACAGCTGTGCAGCATCTACCTCAAACTGCTGAGAACAAAGATGGAGTTCCACACAAAAGTGAGTGTCCTCCATCCCATCCTATCCTGTCACCATGCTCACAGGACCCCAGCCCAGCCTGCCCAGCACCCACAGCTCCACGGCTGGGATTAACAGCCCCTCACCAGCCCAACTGGGAGAACGCAGCATGCTTATGGCTTCTGGGCAAACTGGCCACTGGGCAAGTGTTATGGAGTTGTTGGTTTTGTCCGGGGCTCTGTAACTGAGTGCAGCAGAACATCTACCTTGCATGGGATGGTCGAAACACAGCCCCACAGGCAACGGGGCTGCTGCAAGTCTTAGAGCACAGCTGGGCCCAGCTCAGGGGCTACCATGAGAGCTTACATTTTGGGGGTGCAGAGCCAGAAAGTAGTGAAAATCCTGCAGAGCAGGATAGTGGCTGGCAGATCAATCAGAGCAGTGTAATTCTCACGCTTACCCCAGTGTGTCCTTTCCTGTATCACAGGCCTCATGCTGCCACCATGAAACAACGATACAAACTGCCAGTGTTTGTCTTCTTCCCCTGCACCAAAAGTGGTCCAAGGAGCAAAGCCCTGGGGACGGTTGTCTTCATGGCGTATTTAGACATGTTGGCTCCTTGGAGGCGCTTAGGTTGGTCTTCTTTGCTCTGGAAGTGGGGGCACTACAGATACAAAGAAGGTGTTCAGAGTAGAAGACCCTGGGCTTTGGGGTGCATGTTTCCCCTGGTCTGCTGGAGTCCAGATATCCTTCTTGATAGGCAGAGGCAGAAGACAGTGTGTATTGGGCTCTAAGGAGAGGAAGGCTGAGATAGAACCATGAACCTGCACAGCCTCAGCCCCCTGTGGTCTGCTCAAACATCCCCTGCCTGGCTGCAAATGCCGAAGCCAGCCCATGTGGCAGGACTGGACAGGAGGCAGTGCCCACGGCTGCGGACCCAGCAGGGCAGCAGCTAGTGCTGAAGGGTAAATCTCTTGAAAAACCCTGCTGTGGAGCCCAGCACCTCCATCGCACCCCAAATGCAGGCAGGGGAGCTGAGGATTTAGGCTGATAGGGTTCATGCACCAAAATGGATGAGCAGAAAGACCCTGCACCAGCTCCAAGTGATGTACAAGCAAATGAGGATTATTTGAGTCAGCACAGCCTGTGCTCTGAGATGAACCAGAAATCCAGAGGAGGGAGCATAAAACAAGCCTGCTCAGCCCACAGCTGCCTTTGCCTTCGTGATCCCAGAGCCTCTGCCTCCGCATTAGCTGCCCCCGTCCCAGCACCTGCGTCACTCGGTGGCAGGGAGCAGAGCGAAACGCTGCATCCCCAAGGGAGCAGGCAGGCCCTGTCATCGGAGCAGCAGCTTTCCCCCGCACTGCATCACACGCGTAGCAGGCTCGCAAGGATCTCCCACCACGTGTGACTTGCAGAGTTTCTTTTAGGAGAAAAATAGCATCTGTTGGTCGCACTTGCGGCAGCTTTCTGAAAATCCTGTTCAGAAATACGTTGCCCTTAATTCAACCTTCAGAAGAGGACTTGTACTCACTGAAGGTTGCCAGGCATGGGGAGGGTGTGCAAGGGTTTGAGAGAGGGGTGGCCCCTTGTCCTCGGTTGAGTCAGCACAGCAGCATGACGTCCCATCCTGTCCCACCCAGTCATGTCTCCAACTTGTGGCTTGATAATGAAATTATTGATGTCTGTCACTTGAAAATCCATTTTTTCTCTCTGGCTTTTGGGCTCATGGATCAAAGGCGCTCCTTGGAGTCAGAGGACAGCCCAGATTTTTTTTTTCCTCCTCTCTTTGCTTGTGTTAGGAACTTTTTTTCACTTTGCAGACCAGAGCTGTTGTATAGGTCCCTTGTTTGGGCTGGGTTTCAGAGAGGATGTGGTTGGAGATTTGGCCAGCTACAGGTCTGCTGTCATAGCTCAAAGCCAGCTTGCCTGATGGCAGCTTGGTTAGTGATGTTTGCGAAAGGTGTTGGGGAGCGTATTTATAGAAGGCAACGTGATGTGTCCTGTTGTGCGTTCTGGGAAGCTGCACTTCCATCGATGGAGTTTATTATTTAGGCAGACGCTTTCTTCTGTTTGAGGCATAAAAAGAATAAAGGTACACCTCCAAGAACAGAACGAAAAATCATTGTGGGCTTTTATACAAACACTGCCCTGCATGGGTTTAAGTGCCCTAATCCTTAAAATAATTGGCAGCAGCAGATTTGGTGCCTGCAGGGTTTTCTTTCTTTCGAGCTCTGCTCAAACACAAACGCTTTGCAAAACAAGGTGTGTGTAGCCAAGGACTTTACCAGTGGCTAAACAGGGGCTCTGGAGCCCTGAGCCCTGCCAGGACAGCCTGCCACACTGCTAAGGGGCTACAAGAGGGCCCCTAAGGTCAGGGCTGCCCTTCTGGCACCTCGCACCTATGGTCCCCAGCGCCTGAGCAATCGCTGTCCCTGTCTGGCCTTTCTGTTCCCTTCCAGGACACTTGATAATTGAGTAGAAATACTTTTCCTTCAAAGGGACTTTCTGAATCCAGACCCGTGCCCTGTAGCATGGGCCTGGCTTCAGAAAGCTGTTAAACCTTCTTTAAAACTCTCTGGCCAGGATACTCTAATGAGGGAGGCAGCATGAAAAAGCTTCACCTTCCAGAGCAGAGATACTGGCTCCTTCTGTGGCTCCTTCTTCGGGCTCTCCCTGCTGGCCATATGCACTGGCCAGGAACAGCGTGACCGGTGGACACCCTCATCCCTCTTTCTGCAGAGTATGTGCCCAAAGAGGCATCCCTTTTTCTTCTAACTGTTCAATGGTGCCTTGAAAGAGCTCACGTCCCCATCTGCTTTCTGCTCAGCAGGCTTCTAAACCCAGGGAGATCAGCCCTTGCTAGACAGAATAATGATTCTGCAAATCATGGAAGCTCCAGTCCTGTTTCACCAAAGGCCTTAGGCTTCTCCTCTGTAGTGGCAGGTGCCAGACATCTGGTTCCGTTCCCATCTCTTCAGCCCCTGCTCTGGAGAAAGGGATCTTTGCAGAAGTCTACTTTTCCTCATGATGAGGAGCTGGGCTTTGCTGGGTGACACTGCCTGCACAGGAGCATATTGTGGTGGGCTGGCAGGCTGCTGGCCCATGGGCATGATGTGGGAGAGAGCTGGGGTCTCTCTGCCTTTCACTGCTGCTTGCTTCACCAACAGCCTAGAATTTGCAGGGATGCAGCTTTGTCTCCTTCATGGCGCAGCTCTTTAAGAAAGCCTGCAGGCTTGCTCTGATAAGATGGAAGGAGAAGACCTGGAGATGTGCCATGAGATTTTAGCCTGCCACCAAAACCTTTGCAAGGCCTGGTTAGAGAGACAGCCACCATGGCAGTGGTCTTCTAGCTGAGAAGGCCAATGTGTGGTACTTCTCAGCCCAAGGAGGCTTCCTTGGGGCATTTGAAGAGCCACCCCTGTCTCTTGCACCCATGGCCATGGGCCAGAAYGGCAGCTCTGGCCCTCTTGGCCTGCCAGTAGCACTGCCCCAGCAGCCAMAGAGCTGTGGCCCAACTAGGAAGTCCTCACCAGCCCTTTCCCTGACTCCTCCTCCTGTTTCCTTGCGCAGAATCCCAGGTTCCCTGGCAACCTCCAGATGTCCGACCGACAACTTGATGAGGCCGGAGAGAACGACGTCAATAATTTGTGAGTTGGGAGCAGGAGAAACGAGGCATTCCCATGGGAGGCCAGGGGCCAGGAGGCAAGGGGAGGAACCTGGAAGTCAGGTAGCGCTGCTGGAATGGTGTTGCACATCCTCGCAGGTGGCCTGTCTGAACTGGGGATGGGGGCCCTGCGTTGCACCCTCTCCTCCACTTCCTACCATGAAGAGAGCGTGTTGCAGGTGTGCTGGGAAGCATCCCATGAGCACAGCTGCTACCCACGCCCTTCCCAAGGGGTGCCATGGCAGTGTGGGCTCTTATGCTGGATCACTCRCCGAGCCCCTCTGGGGTGACACTTGCCAGAAGTTGAGGCTTGTGCAAGTCCATGGGGATGCTCTAATGTTCTTATTCCCTCCTTCCTAGTTTCCAACTGACAGTGGAGATGTTTGACTATCTGGAGTGTGAGCTGAACCTTTTCCAGACAGGTAAGCCTCTTGTTTTCATGACCCGGAGTTGCCGTGGGCTGTGGGGTTTCAGGGTGAGACCCTGCCGCAGCTGTGGGTGCAGTGCCAGAGGAGGCTGAGCTGCCTCCGCTGTCCCAGATCGAAGCTCCTGGGGGTGTTGATGCGTGCATGATGCTGAGTCGCAGGCTCCAGGAAGGGAGTTGTCTGAGGGCGTCTGAGCTCATCTGTTTTTCGTGCACTTCACCAGAGTTATTATTAGCCAAAATTATTTCATGTCAAATAGTTGGGCCTGGCTCATGCCTCCCTCCCAGCAGCCCTCCAGCATTGCTGGGAAGCCTGCATGGAACCGGCTGCGCTGTGCAGCTCTGCTCTACCTCCCCATGCTCCCSCAGTTTCACTTGCCTTCATGATCTCTCACGTCAGCGCTCTCCTGGGCTGGGGTTCTCTTCTTGCTTGCAGGCTTGTGACAGGTTCTGTTTTTTATTTACAAGAGGACATCAGCTCCCTCAGATATTTTACAGCAGTTCCAGAAAGGARGAGGGGTACCACCTGCTTTCTTCATTACTTTCTTCATTTCTGTTCGTAGAGGCTGTAATCAGGCAGAACRGTGAATGCTAGCGAGTCTCGACTCTCGGGACTAGGAAGCCATGAGTTGTAATGCACTTCTGTATGCAGTAGCAGGRTTGCATTTTGGACAAATTAAAGCAGTATTAGGGCAATCCTTCCTTTGCTGGATTTACAAGGCCTTGAGTGCTGGCACTACAATAYAGCAGAGGCATGTGATAGCCTTGAAGCAGAAGTGGAAATGTGTCATGGCATGGAGGTTCCTGTATGCTTTTATCTGAGGCAAGAGAGTGAATTTGGCTGGCTTATAGTATGAGGATGTGTTTTAATGRAGCTGGAACAGTGCCTTCATCTCAAGGCTCACAGGAGAGGAGGGACAGCAGCATGTGAGCTCGCTCGGTGGGGCCAGTGCTGAAGGCTGGTCCATGCCTTGCAGCCATGGTCCCAGGAGTACTTTCAGGAGCTATTGCTGCWGCCCTTCCAAGGAGAGAGTTGCTAGACAGAGAGAGAGATGAAGCTGCTGCCTTTCCYGATAGCTTTGCTAGACTGCTGGGGTGTCTGGTCCATGCTGCTGGTTCAAGGCCAGAAAGCCCTTCCGAGGTTTTTTTCAYGGGGCAGGAGCTGTGGGCTCCCTCGTGCTGCCCTTTGGGGAGACAAGGGAGCCCAGGCCATGAGGCCATTTGCAGAGTCTGTGTAGTGCTTCCTCTAGACGTGGTTAATCTGTGTTTTGATCCACCTGAGCAGATGTAACGTGGATACTGGAGGGTGTGGGGCTCTTGTAGCCTCCAGCTCCTGCTCATCTCCCAGGAGGTCCCCCTGAAGCAGTCCGTGTGCCCATACCTTGAGAAGTTCATTGGGAACAGCTTTGTTAGTGCCTTGTACAAATGCTTCAGGCCTCATAGAGACTTGCTGAGGAAGAATACTTTGGCCTGCCCTTTATAACACCCTAAACTTAACTGTGACCTGTAAAACATGCCTCAAATGGCTGAGGGGTGCRGTAGGAGCCCTGCAACCTGCTAGCKGTTACAGGGGAAGCTCATGTGTGTCTTAGTGCCATCTCCACGTTCTCCACTCGCTGCAGAGGATCACGGACGTGAGGYGCTGTCCTYTGCCTCCGGATGTTGCTGGAGTCTCTGGCTGCATCTGACTTTTTGTGCACACATCTCTGGGTGCCTGGTGCCCAGCAGGGAGACGGGAACAGCTGTGCTGCCCGGAAATAGCTGGGCATGACTGCGGGACAGCTGTACTGTGCAACCCTGAGAGCTGGGAAAGGAGGGAGCTGTGGCTCAGGGTTGCCTCCCTGCCTTGCGCTGCAGGGAGGCATCATTCGCTCCCCCTGGCCCAGAGTCTGCRCTGGGGGGCACTGATCCTCCTACTCCTGATATCATCTGCCAAAAATGGGCAGTTTGCAGTTGCCCAAGGCATGGAGCACGGCCCAAGCTCCCTGCTGCTCTAGCCCGTTAGCCCAGTATTTGTATCGCAGTGATGCCTTCCTTCAGGGTTGCAGCTGGGTGCTGGTAGAACCATCAAAATCTCAGCATTTTGGGGYGGGTTTTCATCCTTTTCCTCTCACCTGTAGCCCATGGCCCTGGAATGGCAGTGGCAGGCAGTGCCCAGGGTGGCAGGCAGAACACCAGGCTGAGGGGCTACATGCTGCTCAAAAGACATGGAGCTCTGCCCTGGGGACCTAGCAGGACTTTAGGACCAGGCTCCTTGGTCCTGTTTGGTTTGATTTCCCCTTGGTGAAACCATGCTGACTACTTCTGATCACCGTCTTCTCYTCCATATGCTTGGAGATGACATCCAGAATGATCTGTTCCATCACCTTTCCAAGGATAGAGCTACAGCAAGGGCCAGGGCCAAGGCGTTTTGCCAGGGGCATGAATGGTTGATGCAAAGCAGTTGGTGGTCCATTAGCCTGCAGTGCGCATGCAAAGCCCTCCARGGTGCTTTTTAACGGCACAGCTTCCTCGAGGCTGAGCCCTGGCTGGAGAAACTACCTCTTGAAGGAATGAGATGGGGATGCAGGGCCTGGAGAGACTGTGAAAGGGGGAGCACAGTGCATGCATGGCCCACCACTGCTGTGTTGCTCCCGGTTCCTCCCCTCTCCATGCCCATGATGCATATGGGGAATCTTTTTAACAGCACAGCTTCCTCGAGGCTGAGCCCTGGCTGGAGAAACTACCTCTTGAAGGAATGAGATGGGGATGTAGGGCCTGGAGAGACTGTGAAAGGGGGACCACAGTGCATGCGTGGTCCACCACTGCTGTATTGCTCCCGGTTCCTCCCCTCTCCATGCCCATGATGCGTATGGGGAATCTGGAGTACTGCGTCCAGTTCTGGGCTCCCGAGTACAAGAGARACATGGAGCTACTGGAGAGAGTCCAGCGTAGGGCTACCAAGATGATCAGAGGGCTGGAGCATCTGCCCTATGAGGAACGACTGCGAGAGCTGGACCGCTTCAGCCTGGAGAAGAGAAGACTGAGGGGGGATCTTATCAATGTGTATAAGTACCTGAAGGGAGGGTGTCAAGGGGATGGGGACAAACTCTTTTCAGTAGTCCCATGTGACTGAACAAGAGGCAGTGGCCACAAACTGAACCACAGGAAGTTCCGCCTGAACATGAGGGGGAATTTCTTCACTGTGAGAGTGACAGAGCACTGGCACAGGTTGCCCAGAGAGGTTGTGGAGTCTGCGTCTCTGGAGAGACGTGACCTTCCGTGCTGGGGGTGATGGTTTCCATGAGTCTCCTGGAACTATCTGAGCACCATCTTTACTTTTTTTTCCTGGCAGTGTTCAATTCCCTGGACATGTCACGCTCYGTGTCGGTCACTGCTGCAGGCCAGTGCCGCCTGGCCCCACTGATCCAGGTGATATTGGACTGCAGCCATCTCTATGACTACACTGTCAAGCTCCTCTTCAAACTCCACTCCTGTAAGTGTTCCTGGGGCTGTTGCCTCTCGGGCCCAGCATCTGCCCCTAATTGCTGCGCTGGACTGCAGGTGATTAGCAGCAGGCCGAGCATCCCTGGCACAGCTCTCTGTGAAGGTGGATGCTCAGCTGTGCTGCTCCTCTCCCAGCSAACTACTCTTTCTCTGCAGTCTTGAGGTTTCCGCACTTGGTAGCATGAGCCAAATTCTTGCCATCACAGGCAGGAGGTCTGACTGGGCTGGACCTCTACRTGTGTCTTGGGAGCACATCTCTGCTGTGTTTGAGCACAGCCTCGTGTCCCACCAAGCACAGGCCAGCACAGAGAAGGGCGATGAGGCTGCGAGGAGCAGAGCGTGCTGTGCCCAGAGCATTTCCAGGCACAGCTTGCCAGGCTGTCCTGCACAGGAGCAGCCTGGCCGGCAGCTTCGTGTCACCTGAGCACGTGCCCTCTGTGCTTGTCTGCTGCTGGGGATCACTGTTCCTTGCCCAAGTTGTGCCTGTCGCCTCTCTAAACTCCTTCCCAACCTTTGGCACAAAAGGAGTCACCAGAACTCTTTGCAAGGGCCAASGAGGCACAAATGATGGAGAGGAGCAAGTGGCAGAGCTCTCTTCCAGACCAACCCCTCCCGTGCCAGGCACGCTCCATCCCACATTAGCTTTGCACGTGCTGCAGGGCAGCTTTGCACCAGCCAGCCTCYCACACTGTACACACCTCAGCCATGGGAATTGCTGCATGTGAGGAGCTCACCCCAAGCCCTGGCAACCTTGGAGTTGGAKAATCCAGCTGCTGGTACTACCTAGTAGTCTCAGAGTCCTTAGGTTTYTTCATGTTCCCCTTTTAGTCCCAAGTCACAAATCCAGCTTTGCAGTCACAGGCTTTAACAACAGTGCATTGCGTGAGCTGAGAAAGCTGCATCTCCCCAGCACCTTGTAGAGGCTGCAGCTGAATGCCAGCTTGCAACCTTTCTCAGCTGCTGATCCCCCGCTGCCCCAGGAAAACATCCTTTCCAGGGCCCTGCGGACCTCTTRGGGGATGTGATCCCACACTGTAGCCTGTCCTACAGCGAGAGGCTGAGCCTGGAGCACTGGAACCCCAGGAGAAGGGTGACGGAGGATGGGAGCACCCATCCTGCACGATCACGCAAATGTGCTGTCCTGATCTGGGCAGGTTCCTCGGGAGGTGAGGTTTACATTTGCTTCGTCTTCCAGGTCTCCCAGCTGATACGCTGCAGGGCCACAGGGACCGCTTCCTGGAACAGTTCAGAAAGTAAGTGCCTGGGTGGACAAGGGCTGGCTTTGCTCCACAGTTCATTTGTAGGTGATGCTTTGCATCGGAAGAAATACCGTGCACCCACTCGGAGCTCCGCTCGGTAYCAATTGCAAGCTGAGTGGGCTACCAGGGCCCTTTATAATTGGGCTCAGCAGTTGAGCGATGGAGGCAGATGAGATGCAGAATTTTGGCCTGGGGCTGAAAAGTCGATCCAGTCTGACTTCTCTACCTCTGCTMAGAAACAGCTTTCCTGGAGCAAGGCTGGTTTCTCCAGGACACCCACTCTGTTTCACTAATCCGCTGCTATTGAATTACTAGATAACTGTGTTATTAATTCTAAAGAGGCATTCAGCCACTAATGGCATTTGATATAAAATGCTAGCTGATGATTTGAAGTCCTCAACCATTTAATTGCAGTTTTAACTGCAATGTGCAGTTGGCATGCTGAGATGAAAGGCTCTCAGGCATTGCTGAGGACCCCGTCCTGCCCTTCCCGACTTTGCTGGAAGCGTTTGATCTGTTTAGTGCAGAAGCTTCGCTGCATAAAGGACATATGTGTTTAACAGAGGTTGTGAAGGTGAGCACAGCAGGTGGCTGGCAGGGTGGCCTGGTGACATCCTGGGGCAGTGCGCATTCAGTGCRGACATGGTGTTTGGCACAGCAGACTGTCACATCTCTGGGAGCTACCCTTTAGCAGCATTTTCTGCTTGCAAAAGGCCCATCTCCCACTCTTCTGCTGGGAGAAGGATGCAGCTGGGATACCTTTGGAGTGCTAGGGTGACCTGTTCACTGGGCAGAAACTCAGCTGGGCTTTCAGGGAGGGCAGGAGCACAGAGGAAAGACTTGAATCCTGCTTTTTGTCCTTTCAGCAGTGACAGGACGCAGCTGGAAATGCTGTTACCACAGAGCCCCATCGTGTAGCCAAGGCCATTGCCTTTGTGGGCTTGGAGCAGGGAAGAGATTTCCCGGAGCAGTATTTAGTTTCAAAAAAGGCAAACTGTGCAAAAGTGAGGAAGCTTGTTAAAAGGGTAAAACCTGCAGGCATCGTGGAGACTGTATAACACACTGCGGTGGGCAGCAAAGCGCAGTGAGTTGTCTATGCAAAGACACTAGAGAAGAGCCTGTGTATCAGGGAAGCTGCGTGGTCAGGCAGTGGAGCAGGGATGGCTTTGAGGAGTGAATCCTTCCGAGGAATCATCCTTCAGAGCATGCATGGCATGCCTAGGTGAGCACAGAGACCAGCCTGGCATGAAAAATCTAAAACCAGAGAAAGGCAACTCCAAATGAGATCCTGAGGAGCACTTGCTTCAAGCGCAGGCTGAGCAATACTTTTTCATGTGAACCGAGGGCTGGTGAGTCACAGCAGGTCAAGGGGAGCGCTTGTGGGAGACACTTTGGGAATAGAGAAGCTAAAGGACCTCACGGCACCAGTGGCCCCTGGTCTGGAGCCAGGGTCTGCATCTCTGAGGAACTATCCCAAATTGGAGAATCAACAGTAGAGATTTTAAAAGAAGCAGATAAAAGGGGTAGGAACAGATAAGCAGAACCGAGTCACATTCATCCAAATATCCAGAAACTCAGATGTGAGAGAATGGTTGTAACATGTTGCTGGAAAATTGGGCTCTAGTGAGACAGGGAGGGAGATGAAGGCACCGATGGGGCTGACCTGGGGCTTGGCACCATGGTGAGACAAGGACGAATTTTAAAAAATGATAGAATCGGATGGGCTGAGTGTTGCTATATAGCAAAGTTGTGAGTCAGGATTTGGGAGAGTCCTGCAGGGGAATCTGCACGCATGTGCAGAGCAATATAGATGATACAGTGAAAAAGTTTSTTTTCCAAAGAAATGAAGCTGCCCTGGCATGTGAGGGCAGGTCTTTCTTGGATTAGTTACTGCCCTAAAGACAGGAGACAAAGTACTGGACTTAAATGACAGATGATTCTCTGTGGTTCTCAGGGAATCCCCAGGCGACCAGAATTGGTGTTKTTCAGTGTTTTTCCAGATGAGAGGAGAAGATTGAGTCATGAAACCCCACAGCCTCTGATACACAGTTATTTAGGGCAGTCGGAATGAAAGGTGACCATAGAGAGCAGCGGGAGGACGTCACAGCGCCGAGTAACTGCGGTGATAGGGCAGCTCAATTCAAGGTCAAACGCTGCAAATCAGTCCCCCGTGGGAAAAATATTACCAGYAATGTCAGCACGTGCCCAGGCTCTGTGTCAGCTCTGGCCACYCAGGACAGGGAGCCTGTGTCGGATGTGGACAGCAGGCAGAAAACGATAGCTCCGTGGCATTGGCACAGCAGGTGGAACGTCAGGGATGGCCGGGAAGGGCACGGAGAGCCGGAGGAGCATCCCTGGGCTGCTGTACCGCCAGGCAGCCGCGGCTTCCTCCTCCTTCCTGCCAGCTCCAGGGGTGTTACAAGAGCAGGAGCAGCYGAGAGATGGCCGAGGGGTGGGCAGAGGCCCCAGTGGAGAGGTTAAAYGGACGAGGATACTTCATTTGAGAAAGGAGACCTGGGAGGGTTATAGTAAAGGTATGGAGAATCACAAACCAAGTGGAAGAGAGAGAGGGAACAACACTTTGCTTTTCTCATTGYGCAAAAGCCAAGGTGCCAAAGGAAATGATCTGGCAGCAAGTTTAAAATAAACAGTGGGGAGTACTTTTTGGCACAGGATGCTCTTGATGCCAAAATTGAAAGTAGCTTGAGAAAGCAGATAGGCCTACTCGTGGGAGAGATACCCAAGCAGATAATTAAGTGTGGTGCTGAAGATGCAGTGCCCAGGCTGGAAGCCCAGACCTCTTGATTGCTGGGAGTGTAATGTGAGCAGCGCTGTTTTTCCGCTCTCCCCTCARGCATCTGATCCTGCTCACTTCAGAGACGGGACAGGGAGGTGGCTGGACCTCTGGTCCAACCTAGAGCAGCCATTCTCCTGTGGTTCTCAGTTTTGGGTCCTTCTTTCTGCTCTTCAGGTCCCTTTCTTTGGGGTTTATGGGAGAAGGTATCTGGGCAGTGTTTGCTTCTCAGGTGGAGCAAGAGGTGGGAGGCTGGTGTTTGAGGGGCTTTCCCAGGTCTCACCATGGGCTTGATGGCAGTGCACATCCCCGCGCCCTCCAGCACAGAGCAGCAACTCAGTGACACCGCTCTGGAGCCAGGCGAGAGGTTGCAGGAGGCATGTGGAGGAGCTGCCCRTGTTGGGATACATGAGAAAGTGGGGCACGGCACGTGGAGAGCCTTCCTTACCAGCCTCTGCCCTTCTCCTTTCAGGCTGAAGGACCTGTTCTATCGCTCCAGTAACCTGCAGTACTTCAAGCGGCTGATTCAGATCCCACAGCTTCCAGAGGTAAGAGCTTCATGGATCCGGGTCCACCCATGGCACACGGAGCGCTTGCCATTCCCACAGCCATGGGTTTGCAGCAGGAGTGGTGGTGTGCTCCCCTTCCCAGGGCTGGAGGAGACTCACTGCGCAGCTCTGTGGCCCGAGCTGATCRGAGCCCAGATGTGCTGTAAGGGCTCTGTTTTGTAGAAGTTACCAAAAGCACGCAGCTTGCACAGGCTGGCAGTGAGAGGCTGGACACGTCTGCACCCACAACTCRCCCGGGGCTGGTGTGCTGCTCCTGCAGCAGCTTCCTTCAGCTGCTTTTTGCGCATTCAGGTGGCACGCCGGAGGACCAAGCTGCATGCTTGCTTCCCAAGGGGTTTTATCCAGTTCCTGAGATGAGCCAAGAGCAGAACATGGCCCGAGGTTCATCCCCGCAGGCCTCCCTGGGTCTGGCCCTTTGGGTAGGAGATGCTCTTCTGGCTGCTGCTATCCCTGCCAGGGGCTTTGGTCCTGGATCCTTTCCCAGGGCAGCAGAACTGGGAGGTGCAAGGAGCAAAATGACTTTCCAAACTGTTAACATCATGCTCAGCTCCTACGATGAGCCTGCAGTGTAATGCCATTCCACATCCACCTCCAGCTCTGTCTTCTGGAGCCAAAGCTGCCTGCAGAGCTGGCCTGCAGCAGTGACAGCCCCTCGGACCCTGCTTGTAGCAGATTTAAGACCTAATTTGTTCTGGATACTCAACCCCTCAGTGCTGAGCCCAGCCCTAACTGGGCATCCACAGAGCATCTGTGTCTGCAGCCTGTCAGCAGAGGGGACACGAGCTGCATTTCTGGTGCATGTTGCAGGCRCAGCAGCCAGAGCAGAGTGCAGCTCCCACTGTGCCAAACCACAACCCTGCTAGGGCTCGTTCCTGGCCAACTCTGGGGCTGCCAGGGATGGTGGTCGGGCTGGATTTAGGCCAGCTGTGTCTGAAGTCCTGCAGAGGGGCAGATCTCAGTACTGCTCAGCCACGTTCTCCTCCCTTCCCAGAACCCTCCCAATTTCCTGCGAGCCTCAGCRCTGTCGGAGCACATCAGCCCTGTAGTGGTCATCCCTGCTGAAGCATCTTCCCCAGACAGCGAGCCCATCACTGATCTAGTGGAGATGGACACAGCATCACAGGTGAGCCAACAAGGAGCCTCCTCCAGGCTCTCCTAGGTGCAGTCTGCCTCTCTTGCTATGGAAAGCGCCACATCCGCCTATGGGTTCCACAGCCAGACTGCRTCCAGGGTTGTCTCTCCAAGCTGTGATTTGGTTGGATCTTAGAAAGCAGAAAGCGGTGGAGGCCTGGAGCCTATGGGGTTGAGAGGCATTAAGGAGGGCCATGCGGAGGCCCTCCATGCGGAGGGCCATGTTGGCACGGTGTGTTCCCAGGCGGTGGTTGCCCACGGGGCTGCTGGGAGGACTGCATAATCTGGAGAGGCTGAAGTTATGCCCTGGTGCTTCTCTTAATAGTTTGGTGCCCTCCAGTGATGACTGGCTATATACATTTTGCTTTCCAGAATTGCCTTGAAGCTCTTACAGGCTTGTGCTAGGCCTCCTTCCCAGGGGTCGGGGCTGGATGATACCAAGGCTGGGAGATGCCATCTTCACAATGTCTCTCCCATTCAGCATTTCGGGAGGGAAACCAGTGAGCAATGAGGTGGCACTGGGGATCTCCCTCCCCATGAGTTAGTTGTGAGCAGACCACAAATGTCTCACGTTAAACACTGGGGTCTGGTTTTCTGCATTGGACACCCATGAGTGAGGCTGTGCCGCGCAGGACAGCAGGGAAATTCAGTCCTGTAGCAGCTGCCTCAGGTGTCCAGGTGACACAAGGAGGCAACAGCCCTGCTGGCAAACATAACATAGTGGCACACAGCAGGCAGGTCCAGGCGTTGGCTCTGTAGGGCTCAACACCCTCCTGCCTCCGCTGCCCCGCTGGGGGCTTGTGCTCCAGCTGAGATAGCTGGGGGACCTGGGGCTCCCTGCATCCCTCCTTGGGGTGCCTCAGGCAGGTTTGGGTTGACTCACTGGCTCTGCATTTCTCTCCCCTCAGAGTCTATTTGACAATAAGTTTGATGACATCTTCGGCAGTTCTTTCAGCAACGATCCTTTCAACTTCAACAGTCAGAATGGGATGAACAAGGATGACAAGTGAGTTCTCCCTGCGGAAGCTCCACAGCTTCTCCTCTCCGAGCAGGGCATCATGCTTGAGCATTCTTCCTGCATGCCGAGGCCTGGGTCTCCCTCCCAGGGGACAGTTTATCTGGGGACCGCTCCGGAGAGCATCCTTGAGCCATGAGCCCAATCCTGGGGCTCTGCAATACCATGGGTGGTAGAAATGGTCCGGAGTGGATCGGGAGCTCTGTATTGCACAGCAGGAGCAGATGCAYGCAAGTCCGCCATGGGGTGGCTGCTGCACACTCCCAGCCCTCATGGAAAAGGAAAGCAGTCCTCTCCCAAGGTACCTGTCCACTGTGCTGGTAGGCACCATCGGACCATCTTAGAGACCCCATGGTCAGGTTCAAACCAATCCCAGGATCTCTGTATGTGTCTCTTGCTCTTCTGTTGTGGGGAAGAGGGGCCAAAGCACAATGTATCTTTGTCACATCCCCATCCCCTTTCTAAGGTAGCTGGCAATTTTTGTATGCAAAAAGCTTTGAAGGATCCCAATAGTCTTCGGTGCTTGTCCCCAAGCCGCAGTTGTCTTTGGGGAAAAGGCACACGGGGCTTGGCTCAGCCACCCCCAGYGGACGTGGCGACACTGCAGTGTTATTCTCTCCTCAACTCTGCACCTCCGTGCTGGTGGTTGGTAGTATGGAGGAGGTTTCTGATGTCTCTCTCCTTCCCAGGGATCGGTTAATTGAACAGCTTTACAGGGAGATTGGAGCCTTGAAGGAAGAACTGGAAAACTTCAAGGCTGAGGTGAGTTTATAACCATCCGCAACACAGCTGGGGCGTTGCTCTCTGCAGCACTGGAGGTGAACGGGCCCCGGCGATCCCAGGGCAGGATGAGGCCTGGAAGCTCATGCTGTGAACAGGGCCAGTGTGGGGCGACAGACCCTCACAGTTGGCAGTGTCCAAGCTGCCCGGAGGGGTTACTGTGCCTCTGAGAGCTGCCGTCCCAGGCTTTGACCACGTCCATGTGTCTGCCCTGCCCGTTGCTGCCCTGGGTTTTGGGTTCTGGGGAGCCATCCCCAAAGGAACGAGGAGTCTGTAGGTGTYCTGGGTCACAGTTCTCGGGTGCCCATGGGCAAGGGGCCCTCCGGCCACAGCAGGCAGCCCCTACAGGGCTGAAGCACCCAGGAAGGAAGGTGACTCGCTCCCAGGGCCACTTTAACCCACCGCAGCTGATGCTTCGGCTGCTGTGTCCCCAAGTCCCCCCCAAGAGCCCCAGGGTGCTGCCAGCTCCTGGCGCCTGCCCAGCCTGCCGTCCCCACAGAGCGAGCGGCGGGCGCTGCAGCTGCGCGGGCGCATCAGCGAGCTGGAGGCCGAGCTGGCCGAGCAGCAGCACCTCAAGCAGCAGGCCTTGGATGAGAGCGAGTTCCTGCGCGCTGAGCTGGAGGAGCTGAAGAAGCGGCGGGAGGACACCGAGAAAGCCCAGAGGAGCCTGACGGAGATCGAAAGTGAGGACAGGGGCCTGGCCCAGCGAGACGGGGCTGCTGGGGTGGGGGGATTGGCCGCCAGCATGCCACCAGGCACTCACCTTGCTGCACACGCACGTGCGTGTGTGTGTGTGTGTGGCAGGGAAGGCACAGGCGAACGAGCAGCGATACACTAAGCTGAAGGAGAAGTACAGYGAGCTGGTGCAGAACCATGCTGACCTGCTGCGGAAGGTAGGCTCCTCGATGGCCCGGCAGCCATCTCCTATGGGCCACCGCGGGGCGATGCCCTGCGCAAATGCTCTCCAGAGCTTTTCCCGGCTGCTCTGCCTGAGTGGGAGCACCTGGATTTTGCCCCAAGAGCAAACTTGGGCCAGCGCTGGGAGGGTGGTGCTGGCTGGGGCAGGATGGGAGGGCAAGTCGGGCAGCTGTTGAGCTCTCCAACGCTCTGTCCTTAGAACGCGGAGGTCACCAAGCAGGTGACAGTGGCGAGACAGGCTCAAGGCGATGTGGAGCGGGAGAAGAAGGAGTTGGAGGACTCCTTCCAGCGGGTGAGCGAGCAGGCCCAGAGGAAGGTGAGTCGGGGCCCAGAGCAGAGAGAAGAGGTCCCAGTAGGGACGGGACAGGGGGCCACAGCAGGGACGGGGCTGAGGCCAGCACCCCTTCAGGGTGTGGACTCAGGGCCCCTTTCTTCTGCTTGCAGTCTCAGGAGCAAACGGAAGTCTTGGAAACGTTAAAGCGGGAGCTGGCAGCCAGCAAGCAGGAGTTGCAGGCCCTTCAGGGCACGCTGGAGTCCAGCACACAGGTGAGAGCGCTTCCTCTCAGCCCCTCGGGCTGCAGCGGTGCTGCCGCTGCCTGGTGCTGGGCCCGCCGTCCTCCTGCTGCCTCCTCAGCCATCCTGGCACATCACCTGGGCACGCGCTGGTCGCTCTCCGGTGGGCCTCGGGGTATCCAGCCCTGCTCAGAAAGCCCAGACCAGGGGGTGGCCATTGTGGTAGTAGGATAAGACAAAGCGTAACCCGTCGAGATGCCGTCAGCTCGATAAGCTGCTTACTTTCTCTGTCGTTTCCAGATCCACATGGTTTTAGCGATCAGCACCGTGGGGTTTAACACTCATGGATGTGAGAGAGCACAAAGCAGCTTTCTGCAGCTGTAGCAAATCACCCAGCTGCTGAGAGCAGTGGGGATGGGACTCGGGAAGCTGTTGGGGCTAGCAGCACTGTGGTTTGGTGCAGGTAGTCTGAGGAGCTGCCTGCCTCCCCCCAGCCTGCCTCGGACCCAGCAGCCAGGCAGAAATCAGGCATCTATCACCACCGTATCTGTGCTGTAAAACTGCCCTTCCTGAGGGAAAGGCTGAAAGATTTACTCTCATTTGAGCAAGGCAGGAATCACTGAATGAAATCCTCGGTGGGAAAAGGCAGGAGTCGGATAGGGTGGCTGTGCCCTGCTGTAAAACTGGCAGGCAACATGTGCCTCGTGTTATAAGTTTCTTTATGGGCTGATAGCTGTGCCAGAGGCTCTGCCAAGCCCATGAAGACGTAGTCCTTCGCTGTGTGGGGCTGCAGGGCTTTTTCCAGGTTCGTTACAGAGGTTGGTGTGTCAGGAACTGGCAGGAGCTGTCCTTCCCCAGGGGCAGACAGGCTGCAGCAGGACACGCTCAGGGCAGAGCTGGCTCCAGAGCTGGCAGCCAGCACCCTTCATCCACACTAGCTGCACTCTCATGTCAGGGTGATGACAGTCATCAGTCAATAAAAGCAAAATGGCAACTCCAGGGAGCCTCAACTGGTCCCACGCAAGGCGATCATGTCCTGCGAGGTTGCTGCCTAGACACAGTGGATGTAGGGCTGCAACACACCAAGCAGGGATGGTAGGGGCAGGTTGGGTTTTGGCCTGGAACGAGCTATGAGCTCCAGATAAACCCCAAATGCAGGGGCTTATCTTTTCTCCGCCACGTCATCAGCAAAACTTTGATACCTGTTTTGTTCCCATCCAGCTGGGAGTGGAGCAGAGCACCAGAATAGCAGGCCTGGAGCAGGAGAGGGACAGCCTGAGCCAAGCAGCAGAGCAGCACAGTGAGGAGATGGCTGCCCTGCGGGCTGAGCTTCAGCAGCTGCAGGATACGCTCAGCAGCGAGAAGGAGAGCAGCAAAAAAATGCTGGAGACACTGCAGACCCAGCTTAAAGACAAGGTACCCTGTCATGGCATGTTGGCCAGCATCAACACTGGGGCATCCTGGCATTGCTCAGCATCCCAGCAGCATGCTGGAGCCCAAGGGCTGCTCCGGCCATGCCAAGAGGAGCTGCACAAGGAGCTGCACTCCATGGCACATGGCCATTTGAGTCCTGCTCAGCTGGCTGCTTGGGTTGGAGTAGAGCAATGCAACGCCTTGGTTTGTGCTGAGACCCATTGCAGGTCTTTGGCAATCAATGAGCACTGGGGGCTGCAGTGGGGCATCAGGGGATTGCACTAAACAGCTGGGGCAGTAAGGACCCTGATCCCTACACTGGCTCCGCAGGAGAACGTGGAGCAGGCCCTCCAGCAGCGCCTCAGCCAGGAGCAGTTTGCCCTGCTGCAGGGCACCACACAGGAGGCAGAGCAGATGGTGCAGGACTCTCTCAGCCGCCTCGAAGACCCTGCTCACATCAGCTGCACAAGCTCAGCAGGTGAGTTCCGATTTTCTCCAGCACCCAGCTGGCTGGGGAGCGCAGTTGCCTGGGCCTCGTGGCCAGCAGCACGCTGCCTGCAGGCAGTCACAGCATGGGCAGGACAGCCTGGCCGTGCAACGGGGCTGTGCTGGGCGCAGGGGTGCCCAGAGTCTTGGAGTCCCATCTCTTGTGTGCCTGCAGATTACCTCCTGTCCAGGACGTTGGCAGCCTCTGACTGCATAGAGAGGCTTCAGGATGCACAAAGCAAATACCTTTCCAATCGCACAGGTGAGAGCCGGGCAGCCCCACCGCGGGCTCAGGCAAGCGGCTCGGACCAGGTGGAAGGGGCATCTCCAGCACGCGGTGGGGTGTGAGGCCGTGGGGCTTCCCGAATGGGTTCACCCCATCCTCATTCCAGCTCAGGGCACGGTCTGGCTCGCGAGCCCAGGTGGGCAGTGCCGGCTTTTAACGGAGCCGCGTGCCCTCTCTGCTGCCGCAGACATGAGCAGCCTGCTGCCCTGCGTGGCCCTCTTCGCCCACCTCATCAGTGACACCATCTTGCAAGGCAGCGCTACCTCCCACATGGCCCCCATGGAGCCCGCTGACCGTGAGTGCCGCGGGGCTGGCGAGGGCAGGGGGCCGGGCGCTCCTGCCCCGCACACAGCTCCCTCAGCCTCTCCTGCCGTCCGGCCAGGTCTGCTGGAGGCCTGCAAGCAGTGCGGGAGCGAGGCCATGAGCTACCTCGGTGCCCTGAGAGAGCCGGGCACCCTGGAGGGCGCTGACTGCACGCCAGTGAGGAACTGCCTCAGCCGCATCAGCGCCATCGGGGAGGTGGGTGCRCCGAGCCGGGCCGCGCACCGCAGGGGCATCACCTCTGGGCGGGCACCAGAGGTCTTGGCGGGCTCCCGAGCRCGACAGGCCGGGGGAAGGAGGATCAGGACATCGGGGACAGCAGCCTGTCTCGTGTGCCCCGTCCCCCCGGGGCTGGCGGGCACCGGCAGAAGGGGTTGCACTGGTGCTCTGCTGCCTCCGGACACTCCCTTGTGTCCTGGCCCCAGGCGCTGCGACCCAAAGGGCTGGATGTCAAGCAGGAGGAGCTGGGCGATCTGGTGGACAAGGAGATGGCGGCTACTTCGGCAGCCATAGAAACTGCAGCCGCCAGGATTGAGGTGAGCTGGCCCTGCCTGGGCTGCCCTGCAGGGTAGCTGCGAGCCCCAAGCCCACGCTGGCTGTTCCCGAGGCTGGCTGGGGATGTCACAGGCAGGTAAAAGCCCGAAATCTCAGAGAGTCGCCATGGTCTGAGCACCAGTCCTACCTGCTGGCAAAACAGGAGCCAGAGCTGGGCTGGCAGTGGGCCAGCATCCAGCTGGGATGTGCTGCCTGTCCGAATGGTGCTGGGGGCAGCAATGGGCATGGGAGGGAGCCCCTTGGCAGTGCGCGTGGCTCACAGTGGCTTTTTCCCCCTGTGTCAGGAGATGCTGAGCAAAGCCCGGGCTGATGACACTGGTGTCAAACTGGAGGTGAATGAGAGGTAAGCGATGGCTGGGGCCCCACAGATCATAGTTTAAGACACTGGTTTAGAGGGGCACTGAGAGAGAAGGAGGAGGAAGGATTCAGGGAGTGAAGTGACCCTGGGAGACAAGTCAACCAGGCCTGCTCTCCCACTGCCCTTGGCACTGGCCGAGAGAGCATTTACCCCAAGATGCTGGGGTCTTCTTGCTTGCCTCCCTGCTCTACGGCTGCTGTGAGATTTTGAACRTGTGGCTGTGGCATGGCTCCATCCCTACAGCTCAACTGATTTTGTCTCGCAGGATCCTGGGGTCCTGCACAGGTCTTATGCAGGCCATCCAAGTGCTGGTTCTGTCATCCAAGGACCTCCAGAGAGAGATCGTGGAGAGTGGACGGGTGAGCAGGCCCAGCTATGGGCAGGGAGGCGAGCCCTCTGCCAGGACCCCAATCACCAGSGACTGAAGCCCTGACCTCCTGCATGCCTGCCCAGCCTGGCATCCCCATCTGAGCCATGGGCCTCCTGCAGCCATGCTGCTCCACGCTCTGGCCCATCTCAGGAAGGCAAAGGCCCAGGCTGCCAGCGAGAACAGCTCGCTAGATCAACGCTTACTGCCAGGATTTCCAGCCTGGGGCTCAGGGTCTTCTGTCTGGCAGCACCAGGCACACTGCAGAGCTTGCTGACCTCTGTTGTGTGCCCTGAAGGGTTTGAGCACCCTTCCTACAGCCCCTCATACTGTTCAGGGGAGCCCATGATATCCAGGGCTTGGATGTCTACCCAGCTTGCCACATATGTCCTAAAATACCTCCTGAACTGCTCCATCTCCCTAAGAGCAGAGGTTTGGGACCCTGTTGCCCCAGCTAGCGCACCTCTGGGGTGGTGGCACTTGGTGGTCCCCCTTCCTCTGGCACATGAATATGCATCTTTCTCCTTTGCTAATCCACAGGGCGCAGCATCCCCCAAGGAGTTTTACGCCAAGAATTCCCGCTGGACAGAGGGTCTCATTTCCGCATCAAAGGCCGTGGGTTGGGGAGCAACTGTCATGGTGTAAGTGCCACCATGACTGGTGGAGTATGTCAGGGTCCTGCCCTCCCTGGCAATGGCAGGGGGCATGTGAGTCCACAGCTGGATGGGACCTGYTTGAAGGAAGCCCCAGCCTCTCTCTCTGCCCTCCCATAGTGATGCTGCTGACCTGGTGGTGCAAGGGAAGGGAAAATTCGAAGAGCTCATGGTGTGTTCCCATGAGATCGCAGCCAGCACCGCACAACTGGTGGCAGCTTCCAAGGTAGGAGCCCTGCACAGTGCCCAATGCAAATGCACCCCAGGAGGTTCCCCTCTCTGCTGCCCCTGGCTGGGGGTGGCTGTTCACATGGCTTGGCTGCTCCACCAAGTACCACCAGCTGCACGACCACTTCCTTGCAGAAAGGCAGCTGAGCCCAGTGCCACAGTGGAGACTGATCCCCAGCCCTGCAAGCTCRTTGCAGGTGTGGTGCTGCCCATGTCTTGCCTGAGGAGATGCAGCAGCTCCAGCCTCAGACAGGAGCAGGGCATCCCTCTGTTCGCCAGTATTGCCTGGAGGAACACACATGCTGCTCTTCTGGCCATGGCTTGGGGGCTCCCAGAAGGGCTGGCCAGGGCCAGGGCAATGTGAAGGCACAGCAGAGCTACAAGCTGGCTTGATAGGTCCTCTCCCTTGCTCGGTGTAACTCCTGGAGAGCAAGCACATCCCTTCTCTCCGCCCTGGCAGGTGAAAGCAGACAAAGATAGCGCCAACCTGTCCAAGCTCCAACAAGCCTCTAGGGGTGTTAACCAAGCCACGGCTGGCGTGGTGGCCTCCACCAAATCAGGGAAGTCGCAAATTGAGGAGAAAGGTAAGCACGGGGCCCAGGAGCCCTTTCCTGGAGCATGGACCTGTGCGAAGGTCCCTGTTCTTTGTGCTGTGTTCAGCTGGCCATCTCCACCTGTGTGGTGATCTCTGCCCGCGGCTGCCACTCTCTGTCCACGTTCCCACTGGCCATGAACTCAGTCCAGTACCTGGGAGATGGTGAAGCTGGGGAGGGGACGCCAAGCTGGGCATAAASCCTCATGGGGAGGGTGTGTCTTCTTTCCCTGCAGACAGTATGGACTTCTCCAGCATGACACTAACCCAGATCAAGCGTCAAGAAATGGACTCTCAGGTAGGAGGTTTCTCTGTGCTTTTGGATACCCACGTGCTGTTGTTTCTGGCATGTTTGGGYTATTGAGAGAGTCCCCAGGCAGAGTGTGGCGGGGAGAGGTAGCGTGAGGGCTGGGGGCTGACATTGCCACCCTTYCCTGAGGAAGGGGAGCTCTGCATGCCCATGGGGGATCTCTGCCCTAAACGCAGTGGTTGGGGGCACTGTGGCCTGTGTTGCTCATCTGCTGGCCATGCAGACCACATGGGCATGGAGCATGCCTGGCCTCCAGGGTACCGCTRTCGCGTCTGGAAAGCACAAGGAGCAAGGGCAAAATCCTAGCTGGGGCCTGGGCTTGCCCAGAAGCTGTGTGCAGTGGTTCTCCAAGTGCTGCCTGTTGGAGCTGCTGTCCCCCTTGCRGTGCAGTAGCCTAGCTCAGTTCTGGCCTCCCTCTTGTGCCTTCCCCGTCGTGCTGCCCCACAGCACCTGCCTCCCTTTAGCACCGGGCAGCCCTGATGGCTCCTTTCTTGTCCCATCCTTGGGATCCCCAAGCATTTCCAACTTGACTGTCACTTCCCTGCTCAGACAGCACCCAGCCTTGCACACATTTGTGTTCTGTCCCTTCTCCAGGACCATCTGCCATTAGAGCATTAATTGGATGTGCATTGGGGGAAACTTTGGGTTTAGTATCAGGAAGGCTGCAGGTGTAAGGAGCACATGCTGGCACATCACTGTGCACAGGCACAGCTAGTTTTGGGGAGCCGGGTTGTGGCAGGAAGCCCTGGAGCGCACGGGTGGCCAAGCCAGCTGTGCTGCCGGCAGTGGCCAGTGCCCTGGGACACAGTAGGGCAGTAGCAGTGTGCTTTGTCCTTCAGGTGCGTGTGTTGGAGCTGGAAAACCAGCTGCAGAAAGAGCGGCAGAAGCTGGGGGAGCTCCGCAAGAAGCATTACGAGCTGGCCGGAGTGGCAGAGGGCTGGGAGGAGGATGGTAAGCAGCCTGCAGGCAGGAGGTTGGGCACCGCAGGAAGCTCGCMGCAAGCCCGCAGCCTGGGGTGCGCTGAGTGCCAGTCCGAGCGGGCCACCACCGACTGCACCAACGGCCGCGGGAGCCAGGCAGCAGCCATTCCGACTGTATCCGCTTTGTCCTGTCCATCCCGCTCCTTCTGGGAAGGAGCGGGGCAGGCAAGGAGCCCTGGTTCTGCGCTGTCACCTCTGCCAAGGCCTGGCAGCAAATGAAGGCAGGTTCTTAGCGGGCATGGGTCTCGCAAGCAGAGCTCTAGGAGCCTGGGGACATCAGCACAGGTAGCCGAAGTCCCGTAGGGACTCTGGTGTGTGCGGGAGCCTGTGGACAGCTATTAAAAACCCGTCCCACATCCACCCCCACTGCCATCTCTCCCAGAAGCCTCACTGGGAGGAGGCCTCAGTGGGACCCAGGACTCCTCTGGGTCCTCCTGCACGTGTTGTAGCTCAGCCCCAGGACTCTGCTGGCAGCAGACCCCCATGCGCTGCCAGGGCTCTGCTGCCCTTGAGCCACAGCACGAAGCCCTGAGGGCCCCAGGGGTAGCAGAGGGATCCTCGAGGGGTCGTGTTGCTCTGTGCCCGCTCACCGTCCCTCCTCTCTCCAGCCGCAGACTAGCTCCCTGTGCCGGAAGCAGCCATCCACCACCGCCCCTTTGGTTGACTGGGACCCAGCTTGGAGCAGCCCTTTCAAAAGATTCACAGCAAACTGGTGCAAAATCCGCCCCGAAGCACACGTCCTCTGCGTTCCCCCAAGAGCCGCCTCCAGCGCCGGAGGACCGAGAACCGCGTCGCCCGGGGCCAGGAGCAAGGGCTCCCCAGCCGCCCTGCCTCACGCCAGCTGCAGACTGCACGTGTATTTATTAGAGCTGCTTGGGGGTCTCTGGGGTGGTCTCTAACCCTTTAGTTTCATTTTTTGCACAGATTCTCTGAACTGTTTGGCCCAGGTCCGGCTGACTGAGAGCATTAGGGTTTCCTTTGCCTCTTGCCGCTTCTCCAGCCTTAACGCGTTAACTGGCTCAGCGCAAATACCCAGCAGGAGCCTGCCATGGTGCAAAGGGCCATGGGCCCAGCGGCGTGGAGATGCAGCAGGGTCAAGAACCGGCTCTCCTGGTGCTGCTGGGCCATCTCTGGGCTTGGTGCTACGCGTGTTCCCCTGGCCCTACACAGCCTCCCCTCCCGCTCGGCTGCTGGGAGCGGCAGAGTCAGGGTGGGGAGGTGTGAGCCTCCCAGTGGGGGCACTACGAGTGCCTTTGGCTGCTCTAGGAGCCAGAATCCTGTGTGGCTGCGGGGTCAGGAGCTCATTCACACACAGCAGATGATCTCCAGTAGCCTGGGAGGCTAAGCCCCAGCCGGCAGGAACTACTGCCTCCTGTGAGCCCACTGCCTGCAGAGCTTGCAGGACCAGTGGGTGGCTGCGACAAGTCCTTATTAGCTGGCCCAGCCCATGGCTCCAAGTGCTGGAAGGCCATGGCCAGGCTGGAAACGGCCAGCAATGAGGAAGGACTTGGGTCAGCAGCAGAAGAAAGGCTGTGATGAGCTCCTGGTCCCTTGTCCCCAAAGTGCCCTCTCAGGAGCAATGCTTGGAGTGGAAGAGCGGGACCAGCTGGCCCGGAGTGGGTGTCCCGGGGGTCCTCGAGCAGCGTTGCCCTGTGCTGTCTTGCCCTAACAGATCACTGTGTTAATGCCAGCAATAAACCACTCTACAAGGTGCTTGGCTCACGCTTGGGCAACATCCACTCCCAAGCTACCTACTGCTGGAGCCACTGTGCAAGCTGCAGGCCAGCAGCTCCCAGAGGCATGGAGTGGCTATGGGGCAGCAGCGCAGAGGGGTCGGGGTCTCCCCATGTCCTTGCCACCGCCTTGGGTGCATGGAGGTGCAGCAGTGCTCACATCCCCAGCACCCCAGGCGCTGCGCACYGTTCCCGGGGCGGAGGCAGCTGCCAGGGCAGGTGCCAGATGTACAGCCCAGGCTGGGGAACCTTTGTGCCTTGGAGCAGGGGACACCGAGGGCCAGGAGATGTCTGGCAGCTCCYACCCCTGCGGGCCTCCTGGCTCATCTTGCTGCAGGGTTGCCTTTGCCCTGGAGAGTCCCCGCTGTGGGGACGGTGGTGTCAGACCAGTGCTCAGCGATATGCACCACCAATATTGCCCCAGGCAGCTGCCCTCTGCTCACCTGCCCCCATCCTGCCAGTGCCGAGGCTCTTTGGCCAGGATGGGCCCGCAGCCGAGCCAGAAAGCACGTCCAGCCCCCTCTGGGCGGTCAAGGCTCTCTGGTCTCMGCTCAACAGCATCGCTGCCGGCCTGCTCCCTGAGCCTGCTTTGGAAAGCTCCTGGTTCTAGAGGTTGAGGCAGCAGGACTGGATCCTGAGTGGGTGTTGGGCATGCAGGATTTGGCCCTTCTCTCTTTAGGAGGTGGTGACAGTAGTTGGCACAGCCTGTCCAAGGACTGAACGGGCTTCCTGGAGGGGACTGGGCAGTCTCAGCCCCGACCACCTGGGAGTGCCGGGCTCRGGGTGGAGGTGCTACCTCTCAGAAGTGCTGTGTCCTTCCCGGCAACATCTGTCAGCCGGGCCAGCCCTCTTTGCTGCCTGGCACTAATACTGGTGGGGTCCACCTGCCTCCCTCTGCCCAGCCATCCCAGCATGTCCTCTCTGGGCCAGCACACCCAGCACCTGCTGCATCCTACAGCCAGCCCTGAATCTCTCCACAGCAGCTACTGCCAAACTGCRTGCCCTGTACCTCCACCTGGCCTGGGGACCCTTCACCACCTCTTGAGGCAACACAGGGCTTCCTACCCTGGGCTTTCACTGCCCCCAAGTCCCAGTGTAGCCATAGCACATACGCCACTTCCCAAACCCGGAGCTGTGCGGGCTCCGCATCCCAGCATGCCAGCCCACCAGAGCCCATGCAGGACCAGAGCGAAGGCAACTCTGGCCTCCCAGCATCTCCAAAAGCAATATGAACAATCCCCTTGCAGGACACAAGGAGACTTGGGTGGTCCTGAAAACCCTGCCCACCTCTTTCTGGGGTCTCACCTGTGCAGGTAACCCCCAACTACCTCAGGTTTCCAGGCTGTGTCCAAGCTGGGCTGGGCCCCCGGGATGGCTGGAGGGAAGGGATGGAGGGATTCAGCCRAATCTTGGTGAAATGCGATACCGCTCTCCAATTGAAATGACTTTTCCTCGTCTTTCTTTTTGTAACTTTCCCAAATGTTGGGGTGAAGGAACCTCAATGCAAGCAGTTCCCGCAGCACCAGACAGCTCTTATCTGGCGTCTGGCTCGCGGAGGGTAATGGGCACGGCTGGTTTCCAATGCAGGTTTTTTTCATTGTATAGTATGTTGTGTGTTTTCAATTTTTAAATAAAGACTTCAGCCCAGGTTTGCTAGCTTTGGAGGTTTTTTGGAGGTTGGAAGCTGTGCTGCCAGTTGGCACGCGTAAGCCAACCCATTCCCTGGTGGTGCTAATGGTCATTAGCTGGTGGCGATCCCCCATGTCCCCAGAGGCTCTAGTGCAGGTGCAGGGCACTCCATGGTTGTGCCAAGCTTGGTGCTGGTGTCTGCACTAATGCCATGTGTGCTCAGCCCAAAGAAAGTAATTCTGGAAGATGTTACCAACATTATCTGGGTAGCATTCTGGTGGTGACAACCCCATGTCCCCAGTGAAAGAGCTCGGCCCCTCCACCTGGTTCTGTCCCCTGTGTTTGGGGCATCTTGTACAAGTGACACCCCACTCTCTAACATGCCTGTAGTCCTTAAGAAGAAGGTGACACCAGCCTTCCTTAGTAGGGGCTTGGAGAGGGACAGGACCTTTTCTCTGCTCAGATCCCAAGGAATAGCCTTGGCTTCATCCATCCCTTCCAACCCTCCGCTCATTTCCCAGTGGGTTGTTGATGTTGCTGCTCTGGAGCTACAAGGTCATGTTCTCCCACACAGAGCCAGCCTCCTCTGGGCTGTGATACTGGGTCAATGCAGAGCAGTCAAGGCATAGGAGCTCGGTTCTGCCCCCATACCACCCATGGCTCTGGCTCATGGTGGTCATAAATGGAGTACCTGCTAGGTTTGATGCTGCAAGAGGACTTCACGCTCTTTGTATGCTCACAAGACCTCTATCAGGACTGAGGCACTCTAAGCCTTTGCAGGGCCCTGGAGGCACCTTTGGGCTACAAAAAACACTTGAAAATCAACCCTGTGCAGGAGCATGAACGGAGAACAAAGTCCAGCACCGCTCAATGGGCCCTGCCGCTTGCCGTGATGGTCCCTGAGCCACAGTGAGCAGATAGTGCCACGCAGAGACCCATGGCCCTGCATGACAGACCGAGTATAGCACCAGCAGGCTCCTCCTCTTGGTGTCACCAGCACTTTGGGAGTGAAAACGATTCTAGCTCAAAGGGTTGAGAGTGGGCACATGCCAGGGCTCTTGGGCAGTGCCTGGTGCCATCACCCCAGCACCACTGTGACCCTTCACTGCTGCCCCAGGGGCCCATGGCCCCAATAGTCCCCACAAGTTGCTGGCACCCTACCGCCATGGCTATCCCCCAGCGGTCAACTGTGCCCCACAGCCACGATCCGTTCCCCACTGCCATGGCCTATCCACAGCCCCACAGTCCGTCCCTACAGCTGTGATCTGTTCCCACAGTCATGGCCTATCCTCCACTGCCATGGTTTGCCCCACAGCAGTGGCCTGTCCCCAGCACCATGATGTGTCCTCACAGGTGTGGCCTGTCCCCAGCACCGTGGCCTGACTCCCATAGCTGTGGCCTGTCCCCACAGCTATGGTCTGTCCCTCATAGCCATGCCCTGTTCCATACCACTGTGGCCCATCCCCAACAGGTCCGGCCCGGCCCTCACCGCCAAGATCTGTCCATCACATACATGGCCCTTTTCCAGTTACTGCAGCCACCAGTCCCACAGCCACGGCCCATCTCTACAGCCACAATCTGTCCCCACAGCCATGACCTGTCCCCTATAGTCATGATCCATCCCCAAAGCCACAGCCTGTGCCCCACAGATATGGCAAGTTCCCCACAGCTGTGGCCTGGCTCTGCCAGCTCTGCAGAGCACAAACCAGGGCTCCAGCAGATGCTCCGTGTCCTTGCAGGGGGCAGAGCCCCGCGGTGCTACACAGCTTCCCCAGACCCCACCGCCCCCAAAGCTCCCCACAGTGCCACCAGTCAGAGCAGCATCTGCAAGTCCCCAGCCCTTGTGCCCCTGCCCTGACCTGCCGAGCAGGCTGGCAGYGGCGGCACCAGCACTTCCAGCAGTGCCACCCGTGCCAGGCGCCTGCCCCACCGTTGCTGCCCAGCCAGGGACACAGAGCCCCCTGGCCTGAGCCGTCGGGCGTGGGGAGGCTCAGTGCCCAGGTCGCAGCTGGGGATGGGTGCCCAGGCTCTGCGGCCGGAGGCACGCGGGCCGGCCCGAGCGGCGCCCTGGGCCACGGTAGCACAGGGCCAGGCAAGGCAGCTCGTGGATTCCACAGCCGGGGGCCGGGTGACCTTTGGGTGCCTGTGGCATGGCTCAGGCCCCGCCACTCGCAGCGCAGGGTCACACGTGGCCAGGGAGGGCGTGGGGATGGGGGAGGGGTGGACGTGGAGACCAGGGCCGGGGCAGGGAGAGAGAGAGAGGCTGCAACAGGGTCAGGATGGGGACGGGGCCACCGGGGGCTCCGATG